>NC_084629.1:23139331-23439331 GCF_033978795.1 Nerophis ophidion
TGAAGGTGTCCAAATGGGTGGAACAAAGTAGCCTATTTTTGTCAAAGCATCGGGAAATAGGACCTCAGCTGTGGGAGGCAGAGGACCTTCTGGACCAACACCTTCTGTCGTGCACACATGCTGAGGTACACATATTGTATACTGGCAAAAAGTTTGGCATCTCGGTGCGAGTGTATCATTTTTAATCTGGTCTCTTGTCATTGTCTTTCCAATAGTCTGCCGGTCAGATCCTACAACGTCTGAAAGTTTCGTGTACAGGGTCCCAAAATATAATTGAACTAGAAGCCCCCAATGGACGTATCTCTCATTTGTCCCGCTTGAAGTCTTTGACCGAGCAGTTGAAATGTGGAGACAGAACCAGGAAAGTCACCGAACTCCAGTTAGCTGCTCGGGTCTCCGCAGTCTTAGACGAGATGAAAACGCTGAACAAGATTGTTGAGTGTAACGTGCGTGTGCTACAAGGCTATGTGTCCTTCCTCAAGGCGGCGCAGCAGGTCAGCTCAGCGACATACTTTAATGTCAGCACTTACTAATGCAGCTATGAGCCGATATCTGCTTGTTGTTGTTGTCATTGTTGTTGTTCAGCTGGAAGAAGACATTAAGATCCACAGGTGCACACTGCAGAGCAAGAAAGAGGGGGAAGATATTATTATCAAGGCCGGAACTTCCTGGTTGGAAACCATGCAAAGGGTCGTCACAATCCAGAAAGAGGCCAGCGAGTTCATAAGCAACATTGCCAAGGTAACCAGAGGAGTCTGTGGTGTCCATATAATTCTAAACTTTACATGACAATCACATGACTTCAACAAAAAAATTAGGTCCAATAGGATTGTGTCTACCCTAACATGTGTGTCAGGCATCAACATCAGGCTTCAACCTGCAGTCTGTGGTGACTGCGGTGCAGCAGTTGTCAGAGCGACTAAGCAAAAGTCAAAAGGAAGTCGCTGACCTGCATAGTGAACTTGAAATCAATAACAGGCAAGAGGAAGAGGACACAAAGTCCTGCAGGAAGTACCAGGAGAGACTTTGTGAGGTGTGTGAGAGCAGCACTGAGGTCATCAACCCCCCCCCCCCCCCCCACACACACACACACATCCTTTTATATGTGTTCTCATAAACAAATGCTAAGCTAAACTGTAAACTATGGTCAACCTGCACATCAATGCCGTTTCTATGCCGCTTGACAAAGCTCAAACGAAATCTCGTTGACATGCAGAGGTGGGTAGAGTAGCCAGAAATTGTACTCAAGTAAGAGTACTGTTACTTTAGAGATTTATTACTCAAGTAAAAGTAAGAAGTAGTCACCCAAATATTTACTTGAGTAAAAGTAAAAAGTATGTTGTGAAAAAACTACTCAAGTACTGAGTAACTGATGAGTAACCTGATTACGGCAACAAATAATGCACAAAAACATAAAAATAGCAATGAGCAAATTCAGAGCCAGGAATATCTCTTAAGCAACTAAAACAATAATATATATTAAATAATAGTACATTGAAATAAAATTTTAAAAAATGGCACATTGGACCACAATAACTTAACAGCACCATAGCCTCAGTAGGCATTCATTGATTGGATTGATTGATTGATTGATTAAAACGTGTATTAGTAGATTGTACAGTACAGTACATATTCCGTACAATTGACCACTAAATGGTAACACCCCAATAAGTTTTTTAACTTTTATCAATTACTTCGTAAATGACCAAGTCGAGGTGATCTACCTCATATATACATACACACACATATTATTTATACACACACATATCATACATACACACACAAATCATATATATATATATGTATATATATATATATATATATATATACATACACATTTATATATACAGTATATAATTTATATTTATTTATTTTGCCGTTTTTGTTCACATGTTAAAGGTGTTTTAATGTATATACATGCATGTTTAACATATAGATTCCTATCTTTCATGAAGACAAGAATATAAGTTGGTGTATTACCTGATTCTGATGACTTGCATTGATTGGAATCAGACGTCCACGTTTTCAAATGGAGAAAAAAAGTTCCTCTTTTCTGTCTATTACCACATGGAAGTCGTTGGTTTTTGGCATCTTATCTGTCCAGCTTCCATATTCGTTTTTATACACTTTACAAGAAATACATTGGCGGCAAACTCCGTAGCTTGCTAGCTTGTTTGCGCTGGCTTTCGGAGACTCTTATTTTGTTAGCGCAGGCGCGATGGAGCGGCACTTTTATTGTGAAGACAGGAACTGTGCGATCAGTCTTTAGGCTTTTGACGGGAAGTACGGTTGAAATAAAAAGTGTCTTTTTTCTTTACACTTTTGATTGATTGATTGAAACATTTATTATTAGATTGCACAGTACAGTACATAATCCGTACAATTGACCACTAAATGGTAACACCCCGATTCGTTTTTCAACATGTCGGGTTCTACGTGTGACGGTCACGTGACCACCTGGCTCTGTTTGATTGGTCCAACGTCACTAGTGACTGCATGTGATTGGTGAAACGCAGGCATGCGTAGATCCTACTTTGAAGCTCAGTCATTAACCAAAACAAACATTAATAGATCGATAAAAAAAAAGTAGCGAGTAGCGAGCTGAATGTAGATAAATGGAACGGAGTAAAAGTAGCGTTTCTTCTCTATAAATATACTCAAGTAAAAGTAAAAGTATGTTGCATAAAAACTACTCGTCGAAGTACAATTTATCCCAAAAGTTACTCAAGTAAATGTAACGGAGTAAATGTAGCGCGTTACTACCCACCCCTGTTGACATGTATGACTTATGTGTTATTTATGACAATGACAATAAAGGAATTGATTAATTGATTGATTGATTGAAACAGGACTAAAATAAACTGTCATTTTGTAGAGCGCTCACCTTCCACAAAACTCCTGGACGCAAATGTGGTCTGATGACGGCTTTTCTTTGCAGGCTGTGCGGGACCTAAAGGAGGTCTTGAAGCTGTTGGACTCCTGCACTCAAGTGGATCTGGGCTTCCACGAGCAGACCTTGAGGCTACAGCAGCAATTTGGACTCGCTAAACCCTATTTTGCTGTGAGCACTGTTTCACATCCACTGGATTGTTGAATTCTCTCCTCTGATTTGCTTTGCTTTCTCGTATAGAGATTGGACAAGCAGAACCAGATCCTGCTGAAAAACTGGGATGCCATGACACCAGTCCAGAACCGCTTGCTGCAGGAAGTGTCAGAGCTACGTGTTCTGCGTGTCAAAGTAAATGAGAAAATCCAAAAGAGTCAGCACATCTTGGACTTGAGCAACAACTTTCACCTGGTGGTCAAACAGGTCAGCAGGTCTATGAGGATAAAAATACTAATAATAACAGCAATATTATTGATGCATGTTTTCCCCTTTCTTCAGCTGGAGATGCTGCTACAGTTAGATCCTGCTGGACTTTTACGCACTGCTTTGAGTACATATGAGGAGACATGCCAGCAGATTCATCAATTGCTGACAAAAGCTTTCTGGGTGAAAAAGGAAATTGGTGAACTGATCAGTGACAATGTGAGAGCATCTTAAAATTAAGCATTAGCAGTATTTATGTAAATTATGTACATAACATAAATGACCTTTAGGGATGTTGTTGTCAGGTTCTAACCAAATTCCGAGGAGAGCAGCTGGATGTCGGCGCAGCATCTCTATACACTCAAAGTGCATTGTGGCTAAGCAAAGTGTCTTCAAGCGACCACGCCCTCATGCGTGACGTCCAGCAGGTGAGGTCTAAGTTGGAGGTCAGCAAAACTTTCGGCGGCCAGAAAGCGGCCCATGACAGGAAGAACGAGCAAAAGCAGCGTTATGAGCGGAACCAGGTCGACTTGTCCTGCCTGAAAGTAAAGGTGTGACGTAGGACACGGTCCAAGTTTGGCTTTTTATCCGCATTCCTTTTCGAAAGAGTCCGCAGGATCTCAAGGCTTAACTGGGGTCAAAGGTTAAGGAGAGGGGTACAGCCTTGGAGATTGACAACACCATTTGTCAGCTCCACAGACAAATGGAAAACGCTACTCTTAGCATTTAAGAATAATAGTGAAAACATACAAGTTTACTAGGCTAACAAAGTTGTCTAGTTAACTGTACTAATATGTTTAACAATATGCAAAACCGAATTTTCGGGGAAAGAAATACCAATATGTCAAATGCCGCACACACACAAGCACATGCACACACACACACGACGAGGCTTTTTCTTGCCATGCAGCAGAGTGAGGCTCATAATGTAACTAGGATCATGAATACATTAATAAAGCATGTAGGACAAATCAGTTTGCCAAATCATTGATTAAAGCAAGTTTAAGTTAACAGACTGAACAACACACCATTACTTAATATTTACACCTACCCTTTACCATCAGAGAATGACAGCACTACAAAATTATGTATAAATGATTAAACAATAAATATTAATATGTGAAAGTTCGACTCCTACCTTACTAAGCAATCCGATTTTTACTATGTTTTTTTGTTTATCTCAGCACTTAAGACTTTTTCTTTAAAGTACAAACCCCGTTTCCATATGAGTTGGGAAATTGTGTTAGATGTAAATATAAACGGAATACAAAGATTTGCAAATCCTTTTCAACTCATATTCAGTTGACTATGCTACAAAGACAACATATTTGATGTTCAAACTGATAAAAAAAAATTGTTTTTGCAAATAATCATTAACTTTAGAATTTGATGCCAGCAACACGTGACAAAGAAGTTGGGAAAGGTGGCAATAAATACTGATAAAGTTGAGGAATGCTCATCAAACACCTATTTGGAATATCACACAGGTGTGCAGGCTAATTGGGAACAGGTGGGTGCCATGATTGGTTATAAAAGCAGCTTCCATGAAATGATAAGAAATTCACAAACAAGGATGGGTCGAGGGTCACCAATTTGTAAGCAAATTGTCGAACAGTTTTAGAACAGCATTTCTCAACGAGCTATTGCAAGGAATTTAGGGATTTTACCATCTACGGTCCGTAAAATCATCAAAAGGTTCAGAGAATCTGGAGAAATCACTGCACGTAAGAGATGATATTAAGGACCTTTGATCCCTCAGGCGGTACTGCATAAAAAACCGACATCGGTGTGTAAAGCATATCACCACATGGGCTCAGGAACACTTAAAAAAAACACTGTCAGTAACTACAGTTGGTCGCTACATCTGTTAGTGCAAGTTAAAACTTTACTATGCAAAGCGAAAGCCATTTATCAACAATACCCAGGAACGCCCCCGGCTTTGCTGGGCCCGAGCTCATCTAAGATGGACTGATGCAAAGTGGGAAAGTGTTCTGTGGTATGACAAGTCCACATTTCAAATTATATTTGGAAACTGTGGACGTGGTGTCCTCCGGGACAAAGACGAAAATAACCATCCCAATTGTTATAGGCACAAAGTTGAAAAGCAAGCATCTGTGATGGTATGGGGGTGTATTAGTGGCCAAGGCATGGGTAACTTGCACATCTGTGAAGGCACCATTAATGCTGAATGGTCCATACAGGTTTTGGAGCAACATATGTTGTCATCCAAGCAACGTTATCATGGACACCACTTCTTATTTCAGCAAAACAATGCCAAGCCACGTGTTATAACAGCGTTACTTCGTGGTAAAAGAGTGCGGGTACTTTCCTGGCCCGCCTGCAGTCCAGACATGTCTCCCATCAAAAACAGAATGTGTGGCGCATTATGAACCGTAAAATACGACAGCGGAGACCCCGGACTGTTGAACAACTGAAGCTCTACATAAAACAAGAATGGTAAAGAATTCCACTTTCAAAGTCTCAACAATTAGTTTCCTCAGTTCCCAAACGTTTATTGAGTGTTGTTAAAAGAAAATGTGATGTAACACAGTGGTGAACATGCCCTTTCCCAACTACTTTGGCACGTGTTGCAGCCATGAAATTCAAAGTTAATTATTATTTGCAAAAAAAAATAAAGTTTATGAGACTGAACATCAAATATCTTGTCTTTGTAGTGCATTCAATTGAATATGGGTTGAAAAGGATTTGCAAATCATTGTATTCCGTTTATATTTACATCTAACACAATTTCCCAACTCATATGGAAACGGGGTTTGTAGAAAAAGTTACAAATGAGATCTGTTTATTTTTGGGAATTACCATTAGTCTAAAAAAATAACAACAAAAACGTTTTGCAGGGCAAAAGCTGATGAATCAGGTTTGACCATGAAATTCCTTACTCAAAGAAAGCCGATGCACGAGGCTAGCTTACTACCAATACATATTTACTGCTGGTTTGTCTAATATCAGCTGATGTACTGGCAGACAAACTAGGCAAAATACCAATTGATTGATTTGTTTTTATTGCCAACTATGCTAGCTAGCTAGCTAACCATAGCAATATGGAAACTGTTGGGTCTTCCTAGGCCAGTCTCAGGTGTGGAGGAGAGGTGGTGTCCATACAAGCTGACACACCTTTGCATGATAGCATCATCCCATTTATCAGTCTGCTAATTCATCTGAATAATTTGCATATTGACATGCTCATTAGAGTGATAAAGAAGACACAAACAAGGAAGAGAAGAGTCAAATGGACAACCTTAACATACAGGACATGGTCTGTAACAAGAAAAGAAAAAAATGATAATTATATTGAAAAATTAGTTCACCTCAGTGTGTCATTTCAGAGCGAGCTTAAGGAGACAGGCCGCACCCCAGAATTGACCGTTGAGCAGGATGAGAAAGAAGTGACCTGTCTAACTGACACTAATATGAAACTCTCATCACCGAAGATGGATAATTCTCAGAGCAGGTTCTAAGAGCAAAGATATAGCATGTGAAAAAAGTAATCAATATCGAGCATGCTAATGAATGCCAGATGGTCTAATGTGCTGCCACAGGAGCCAGTCAGGTGGTAAGAAGAAGTATGGTGCCTCCTCCCACTGTTCCACCCACACCTTCAGGATGTCCTGTTCCCCAGTAGAGGTCGGACGCAAGGTCTACGTCATCCACAGGCAACTTAACGCCACGTCCACTTTGAGTGCATCAGTTCACGTTTGCCAGAGAGATGTGGTGATTTTCCGAAGAAGAAAAAAATGAATATTGCTGTTGTTGTTGGGACAACTTTTTGTAATATATTAACTGAACATCCTAATGCAGGAGGAACCTGCAAGTGTCCCGTTGGTAACAGAACTCCAGCAGCAGGATGTGGTGTCAGAGAGTTTTCTGTCCAGTGACGAGTATGAGTGTGGCTCATTTGACGATATTTCCCTCCCATCATTGGCAGAGACGCCAGAGTGCATCATTTTTCAGGACGATGTTGAGGAACATTGTTGTTTGAGCTCCCACAGTACCCAAAATAAGTCCAATAACCAAAAGGAGTGCAAGAACCAGCCGGAGAGACAAGAGACTGGACTTGCTACTGGTGAAGCCCAGCAACATAAAGAGTCCACTGAGACAGATATTTATTTTTCTGCCCTTGCTGGTCTTCACAGTGATACAAGGTAAGAGCGACACTCTATGTTGTCCTTGTTTCAGATCTTTGAAATAACTATCCTCAAGTCCAAAGTTCAGGATGTCCACGAGAACTTAAGTCACAGATCAAATATATGAAATTTCAGATTGTAGGCTAAACTTTACTTTAAATTCTTCCTGGCATTATGGATATATACTTTATATGTAGTTTTTGTGCATGTTTATGATTTTTGTTGTCTTTTTAACAGGGAGATATTAATGTCCAGTCATCTGTCTCTTGATCCATGTCAGCCAATCAACGCAGAGAATGAAAAGACATGCAGAGCCACCATTCAGCAGTCAGCATTGGAAAAGAGCAGCTCTTCACATAGTCATCATTTTAGTCAGAATAAACCAGATCAGAGAAGTCCAAAAAGTGAGGCTCAGCTCATCCAAACGATCTTTCCAAAAGCTGATCTCAGTGGTCAAACTCCTAGCCTTTGTCCTACAACCTCTGAAAGTTCAGACATTGATCTCTACGAGAACATGACACCTCAGGAATGCAAAGAGATCGCTCAATCCTCAAGGACCTTCCCTCAGAACCCATGTGGTGCACCACTCCGAGACTCCTTCGAAGCTGAGAAGGAAAAGACTACAGTTATGAGCCCTGATTCTTCATCAAAATGGATCACAGTCAAGAACTCAATTTACAACCTCAAATCGTCCACAAGAAGCATTTTTACTTCATCTAAAGATGATGCCGTGCCACAGATCGATTCAGACCCTCGGAACTTTCTCCAAAACGATACGATTCTATCCTTTGCTACTAGTCCACAATCTTTTAAAACAATGACAAATGTAGTTCAGTCTCAAATGCTTGTTAGCTGTTCCTCCAGCGAGTGTGAAAGATTGTTTTCTCGGGAAGGACCAGAAGTTTTTGAGGCAACCAGACCTCCAGACTCACAAGACAGCGGTAGTACCAGCAGCAAGCAGTGCGTGGATGCTTATGGTATGACCCCCAGAAGTTCCACACCCCCTGCTGTTGCTGATCTGACAAGAGTATTAACGCCAAAAGCTAGCCTACATGCCACCCCTCAATCCCATGAATTAACCCTTAAGGAAGAAAAGGAATTTTGTGAGCCTGTGGCAATCCGTGAGGAGATCAAGATTACTCCTCAAATCGTAGGACCCCCCCTTCCTGCGCCAACCCATTCCCAGACAGAGATAGAGCCCCTCCAACAAGCCTCGGCGCCTAGTCCGCTCCATTTAAGCATACCACTGTCGAGAGCTGCTGTCATGGGGGGTGTCCCTGTGAATTTGGAGTTGGCGGTGACTGAACACCCAGAGCCCAAAGTCACCTGGTGGGTAGTCTACAACCTGCTCCACACAAGCTAAAATGCAAGTGTGCAGCAAAACCTGTCTAAGCGTCATAACGGAGCAAACACATCCTTTGCTAATGTATGTGCTGATGTAACGCTAACACGTAAACATAATTTCAATGTGGTTTCTAGCATGTCCTAGTTTAGACTTCTAAATTTCAAAATACAGGCTTCTGCTGTTACAATAAGTCAGTGTTGCCATTAGTGGTGCAACGGATCAACATTGATCGTTCAGATCAATATCTTCGGTTCGGCACACACGTGATCCGCGGTTTGATTAATGAAAAAAAAGTTGTTCGCACGTTCAGTCCACACACAGCGTGGTCATGGCGAGCGGAGTAACGGAGGAGCTTGAACGTCCCGCGCCATCTAATCGGTGTGTTTATAGGTGCAGACTCCGTTGTACAAAACGAGGGTTTTAAACACATGCTGAAAATGCTTGAGCCACGTTACGACATCCCGTCGCGCACCCACTTCAGCGATAAGATTGTGCCAGATCTTTATGAGCAGGAGAAGAAAAACATTGTGGATGAACTATCCCGAGCATCATAAGGGTGGAGGTCCAGGGGAACTATGTGACGATAAGCACTCATTTCATCACAGCAGATTGGGAGATGAGAAGACATGCCCCCTCTACGAGAGTCACCTTGCGCAGGTACTGACACAAGTTGTGGAGGAATGGAAGATAAAGAGGCCCGGTACTAATAGTCCACTCACAACTGATATTGCCAAGAATTAAATAAATGCAGTGAATAAGGCAGGGTTGGGACCACAGAAGAAGGGAATCTTAGTCAATAGGATGGAGCGCCTCCTTGGGAGGATCAGGAAGGTTTCCTAAGTCCACCCAAGCACAACAGCTGCTCATGCGCTTCAGACAAAGTAAGAAATGCTAAATCTGCCAACTCATAAGCTCATACTGGATGTCCCAACAAGGTGGAATTCCACTTGTGATATGTTGGAGCAGCAGGCAGCTATATACTCTGCATTGACCCACAAACCCTGAAGAAAAATGTCAGACATCATCACCCTGTCTGATGATGATGTGAGAGTGGCAGATAAGGTCCTCCTGGTGCTTAAACCCCTCAAAACTGTTACATCTCTACTGAGCACTGAAACTTCACCATCCGTGTCAATGATCCTGCCACTGAAAGCAAGGATTCTACAATCCATGGCTCCAAGTGTGGAAGACTGTACTATCACTCCACATTTCAGATTTTATTTCACTATTTATGTTTCAAGGAAGATGATGTGCCTTCTTATCTTGCACTTTAAGTTGTTTTTTTTATTTATGGTCATTGGTCCAAGTTTAAAGAAAGGACAAATTCCTTTTTATGTTGCACAGTTTTTCCATAATTGTGTTAAAAAGATATAATGCCTTCAGCACTTTAAGTTGATTATATATATTTTAATTTAAAAATGTTAAAGTGTTACTAAACAAAGACAAAACTTCTGTTTATTTGTCTTGTCTTTTTTTTTTCTGATCCGAAAAATGATCCGATCCGTGACTCTGATCCGAGTAACGATTTGAACCGTGAGTTTTTTGATCCGTTGCACCCCTAGTTGCCATGCAGGTGGACGTTAGGCGTGATTTTGGTTTGAAATCAGACAGCAAGGAGACATCGTTTATCATGTCTTGTGACGCTCGGAAACATGTCGCCAGACTGACGTCCTATGTCGTCACGGTCGCTCCAGGTTTAAAGACGGCCGAAAAAGTGTAGCCGACCACAAGAAAGATGGCAAAGAGGTTGAAGATCGCTGGCTGCTGGTTGCAGTTGTTGACATCATCAGTGGGGAGATGACCAGCTGCTTTGGAACCTTCTGTATTCTTCTCTGGCTCCTCCTCCTACTACTACTACTTCTGTGACACTAAAACACTTCCTCTCCTTTTTCCTTGTCTTCTTCATCCTCTTCTATTTCCTCTTTTACACTTTCCTTAGGTCAAGTAATTTGTACCTGTAGGTAGATTTGTTTCTCTTCTTCCAGTCCGTATTCCTCATTTCTTCCTCTTTGTCTTTCCCTTTCTTTTCTGCTTCCTCTTTGTTTTCTTCTAAATCCTTTACCTATTCATCTTCTTCCTGGCCACTACTAAAGCCAATTGAGCTGATGCTTTGTCTTTCCTGATGAACAGCACCATCTAGTGGACGCGCTCATGAAATGGATTTGTTGTTCTCTAAAATAGTCTTGCCATGTTGTTGAGGAAAGTAAAGAAAATGTTTAGTGTCCAAATGTATATATATATGTTGGTCTGAAAATAAAAAGCAGATTTGGATTGATCGATTACGTGAAACTGTGCTTTGTTGCCACTATGGCAAGAAGGATCTGTATATCTAATTTTCATCTCATGAAGTAAATCGGAATTTTGAATATTTTTTTTGTTATCTAAAAATGTAGTTAACACATTTCCTGATTTTATATCTAATATAAAAATATAGAAACATTTTGAAGTGAATTTGAGGTGATCTTTTTTTGAGAAAAGTAAAATAAAATAGTCGACTCTGGATTTATTTTCTTTATTAATTACATTTCCTAAACTATAACACTTTTACTACAAATAATTTAATTAACAATTTTGAAAGAATGAATGTTGAATATCTACACTTGCTATTTCCCGGAGTTGTGTGTATGAATATGATTGGTCACTTTAGCACTGCACGGATTGGTTGTGGATTGCACTGTGGATGTAGTCTTTTTATTATAAAAAGCGTTAGTGATGTGCAGTACCACTGATTTTCTTCCCGATCAGAAATTCAGCCTCGTGTTTGTGACAATCTGTCACTTCATTTCTATTCGTTTTTCGTGTTTTGTACTTTATTTCCTGGTCAGTGCTCTTATTTTGTTGTACTTCCTGTTTACTCCCCTGAGCTCTGTTTTCTCTCACTCGCCGTTGATTGGCAGCGGTCCACAGCTGCTGTCAATCAACATAGGTCTATTTATGTTTCACTCGAGCACTCCTCAGTGCTCGAAGTTAAAACTATGTTGGGAACATCTCCATGCAAGACTGCTTTCTGTTTATATCTGTTACTTTGATGAAATTAAAATCATCTTACCTGCTTTCTGCTCCCCTGGATTCTTGCATACTTGAGGTCACACAACTGCAGTCATGCGAAGTCCTAACAGTGTTGGCAATACCAATTCGATACCAATACTTAAAAGGTAAAAAGTAGTGTATTTCAAATGTTGCTATAATCTTGGGGAATTATCTTCAAACCAGGGCTGGGCGATATATCGAGATGCACGATATATCGCGTGTTTGTCTCTGTGCGATATACAAAACCCATTTACATATGAGTTGGGAAATTGTGTTTGATGTAAATAAAAACAGAATACAATAATTTGCAAATAATTTTCAACCCATATTCAGTTGAATATGCTACAAAGACAACATATTTGATGTTCAAACTGATAAACACTTTTTTTTTGCAAATAATCATTAACTTTAGAATTTGATGCCAGCAACAGGTGACAAAGAAGTTGGGAAAGGTGGCAATAAATACCGATAAAGTTGAGGAATTCTCATCAAACACTTATTTGGAACATTCCACAGGTGTGCAGGCTAACTGGGAACAGGTGGGTGCCATGGTTGGGTATAAAAGCAGCTTCTATGAAATGCTCAGTCATTCACAAACAAGGATTGGGAAACGGTCACCACTTTGTGAACAAATGCATGAGCAAATTGTCAAACAGTTTAAAAAACACATTTCTCAACGGGCTATTGCAAAGAATTTAGGAATTTCACCATCTATGGTCCATCATACCATCCAAAGGTTCAGAAAATCTGGAGAAATCACTGCACGTAAGCGATGACATAACGGACCTTCGTTCCCTCAGGCGGTACTGCATCAAAAACCGACATCAGTGTGTAAAGGATATCACCACATGGGCTCAGGAACACTTCAGAAAACCACTGTCAGTAAATACAGTTTGTCGCTACATCTGTAAGTGCAAGTTTAAAACTCCATAATGCAAAGCCAAAGCCATTTATCAACGAAACCCAGCAATGCCGCCGGCTTCGCTGGGCCCGAGCTCATCTAAGATGGACTGATGCAAAGTGGAAAAGTGTTCTGTGGTCTGACGAGTCCACATTTGAAATTGTTTTTTGGAAAAGGTGAACGTCGTGTCCTCCGGACCAAAGAGGAAAAGAACCATCAGGACTGTTCTAGGTGCAAAGTTGAAAAGCCAGCATCTATGATGGTATGGGGGTGTATTAGTGGCCAAGGCATGATTAACTTACACATCTGTGAATGCACCATTAATGCTGAAAGGTACATACAGCTTTTGGAGCAACATATGTTGCCATCCAAGCAACGTTATCATGGACGCCCTTGCTTATTTCAGCAAGAAAATGCCAAGTCACTTGCTACAACAGCGTGGCTTCATAGTAAAAGAGTGCGGGTACTAGACTGGCTTGCCTGTAGTCCAGACCTGTCTCCCATTGAGAATGTGTGGCACATTATGAAGCCTAAAATACCACAAAGCAGACCCCGGACTGTTGAAGTACTTAAGCTGTACATAAAACAAAAATGGGAAAGAATTCCATCTGAAAAGCTTCAAAAATTTCTCTCCTCAGTTCCCAAAGGTTTATTGAGTGTTGTTAAAAGAAAAGGTGAGGAAACACAGTGGTGAACGTGCCCTTTCCCAACTACTTTGGCACGTGTTGCAGCCATGAAAGTCTAAGTTAATTATTATTTGCAAAAAAAAAAATAAGTTCATGAGTTTGAACATCAAATATATTGTCTTTGTAGTGCATTCAATTGAATATGGGTTAAAAAGGATTTGCAAATCATTGTATTACGTTTATATTTACATTTAACACAATTTCCCAACTCATATGGAAACGGGGTTGTAGAAAATGACTATATCGTGATATTCGAGTATACGTTCTCACGCAGTTGCTTTGAGCTGCGGGTATTACATTACAAGCTCTTCTCGCTCTTTCCTGTCTCTCCTCACAGACAGCAAACGCACCTTCTTACATACGTCACATTCTGTCACATCATACGTCACATACGTATACGCCCTCGTAGAGCAGAGAGGTAGCAGCATGGGTAACGTTAAATGTGATGCTAGCAGAGCCGTGCGAGTGGTAATACGAGAGAAAGAAGGTGCAAATGAAGGAAGAATTAATTCCCAAGAAAAACAGCAGGGGGTCCATCGTCTGGCGGTGGTTTGGCTTCAAGTGGGAATATGTCAAACAGATAACCGTAATTTGTCAAGTGTGGGCAAAACGGCGTTGCTACAAAAAGTAGCATTACTGCTAATATGTAGTATCATTTGAAAAGTCACCTGCTAGAGCAGTGGTTCTCAACCTTTTTTCAGTGATGTACCCCCTGTGAACATTTTTTTATTTCAAGTACCCCCTAATAAGAGCAAAGCATTTTTGGTTGAAAAAAAGAGATAAAGAAGTAAAATACAGCACTATGTCATCAGTTTCTGATTTATTAAATTGTATAACAGTGCTAAATATTGCTCATTTGTAGTGGTCTTTCTTGAACTATTTGGAAAAAAAGATATACAAATAACTAAAAACTTGCTGAAAAATAAACAAGTGATTTAATTATAAATAAAGATTTCTACACATAGAAGAAATCATCAACTTAAAGTGCTCTCTTTGGGGATTGTAATAGAGATCCATCTAGATTCATGAACTTAATTCTAAACATTTCTTCACAAAAAAAGAAATCTTTAACGTCAATATTTAAGGAACATGTCCACAAAAAATCTAGCTATCAACACTGAAATGCAACATTGTTGCATTTCTTTTCAGTTTATGAACTTACATTCATATTTTGTTGAAGTATTATTCAATAAATATATTTATAAAGGATTTTTGAATTATTGCTACTTTTAGAATATTTAGAAAAAATCTCACGTACCCCTTGGCATACCTTCAAGTACCCCCATTTGAGAACCACTGACATAAGCTAGCCGGTGGTGTTCTTGTTATATTTTTTTTGCTTTGAAAAATGTTACTGTGAAGAAGGTGCCAACAGCCCCTTTACTTATTCGCAAAAAATAAGACTAAATTGGCGATTTTTTTTTATTTTATTTTCACTTTAATTTTATTGAAAGTTGACTTAAGAAACATATATTTGTATTTTTTGTTATTAATTTAGTTAGAATGTATTTATTTAAGCACCGCATAAATGTATGTAAAATAATTTTTTTAACCGTATTTGTGAGTGCTAAAATTTGAGTGAAGAGGAAACGTTGAGCCCCGAGATCAAAAAGGTTAAGAACCCCTGATTTAAGAAATGGTCTGAAACAAGTTGGCCATACTCTCTTTATACACAATTCTGTCACTAGTGGTATGCCAAATAATCAATTGTATGTTTACATATATAATAATAATAATAATGGATTAGATTTATATAGCGCTTTTCTAGATACACAAAGCGCTTCAAAGAGAAGTAAGAACCCATCATTCATTCACACCTGGTGGTGGTAAGCTACTTTGGTAGCCACAACTGCCCTGGAATAGACTGACAGAAGCGTGGATGCCAGTTTGCGGCAACGGCGCCTCGGACCACCACCTATCATTCATCATTCATTCACTAGTGTGAGCGGCACTGGGGGCAAGGGTGAAATGTCCTGCCCAAGGACAGAAGCGCAGCAATTTGGATGGTAAGAGACGGGGAGTGAACCTGTAACCCTCAGGTTTCTGGCACCGTCGTTTTACCCACTATGCCAAGCTATATATAATAATGTGTGTATATATAAGTATATGCAATTATTAGTGAGTGTTTATATATATATATATATATATATATATATATATATATATATATATATATATATATATATATATATATATGTTAGGGCTGCAAATCTTTGGGTGTCCCACGATTCGATTCAATATCGATTCTTGGGGTCGCGATTCAATAATATATCGATTTTTTCTATTCAACGCGATTCTCGATTAAAAAAATATATTTTTCCGATTCAAAACGATTCTCTATTCATTCAATACATAGGATTTCAGCAGGATCTACCCCAGTCTGCTGACATGCTAGCAGAGTAGTAGATTTAAAAAAAAAAAAGCTTATATAATTGTAAAGGACAATGTTTTATCAACTGATTGCAATAATGTAAATTTGTTTTAACTATTAAACGAACCAAAAATACGACTTATTTTATCTTTGTGAAAATATTGGACACAGTGTGTTGTCAAGCTTATGAGATGCGATGCAAGTGCAAGCCACTGTGACGCGATTGTTCTTTTTTTTTTTTATAAATGTCTAATGATAATGCAAATGAGGGATTTTTAATCACTGCTATGCTGAAATTATAACTAATATTGATACTGTTGTTGATAATATTCATTTTTCTTTCACTACTTTTGGTTTGTTCTGTGTCGTGTATGTGTCTCCTCTCAATTAATCTGTTTATTGCTGTTCTGAGTGTTGCTGGGTCAGGTTTGGTTTTGGAATTGGATTGCATTGTTATGGTATTGCTGTGTAGTCTTTTGTTGGATTGATAAAATAAATAAATAAATCGATTTTAAAAAAAACGTATTCGATTCGATTCATATTCGAATTGATTTTTTCCTGCACCCCTAATATATATATATATATATATATATAAATATATATATATATATATATATATATATATATATATATATATATATATATATATATATATACACAAACCCCGCTTACATATGAGTTGGGAAATTGTGTTAGATGTAAATATAAATGGAATACAATGATTTGCAAATCATTTTCAACCCATATTTACTTGAATATGCTACAAAGACAACATATTTGATGTTCAAACTAATAAACATTTTTTATTTTTTTGCAATTTATCATCAACTTTAGAATTTGATGCCAGCATTATGTGACAAGGAAGTTGGGAAAGGTGGCAATAAATACTGATAAAGTTGAGGAATGCTCATCAAACACTTATTTGAACATCCCACAGTTGTGCAGGCTAATTGGGAACAAGTGGGTGCCATGATTGGGTATAAAAACAGCTTCCCAAAAAATGCTCAGTCTTTCACAAGAAAGGATGGGGCGAGGTACACCTGTGTGAGCAAATAGTAAAACAGTTGAAGAACAACGTTTGTCAAAGTGCAATTGCATGAAATTTAGGGATTTCAACATCTGCGGTCCATAATATCATCAAAAGGTTCAGAGAATCTGGAGAAATCACTCCAAGTAAGCGGCATGGTCAGAAACCAACATTGAATGACCATGACCTTGGATCCCTCAGACGTCACTGTATCAAAAACTGACATCAATCTCTAAAAGATATCACCACATGGGCTCAGGAAGACTTCAGAAAACCACTGTCACTAAATACAATTTGTCGCTACATCTGTAAATGCAAGTTGAAGCTCTACTATGCAAAGCGAAAGCCATTTATCAACAACATCCAGAAACGCCGCCTGCTTCTCTGGGCCCGAGATCATCTAAGATGGACTGATGCAAAGTGGAAAAGTGTGGGAAAGGACGGGTCTCCAGCCGTCCTCGTGTGGGTTGCAGTGCCGATCGATACAGGACGCATCACAACAGGTTTGACTGATTTATTCCTTCAATAAACATGTCAACTTCTTGCCAGTCCGTCGCGCCACTTTCTAGCGCGCTGGCTCTTCCTGATCGTCGCGGCGCACCTTTCGGTGTCCGGTGGCTGCGTCTGCTGCGGGGGGCTCATCTTGCTTGGGGTCGCTATTGTCGCTCTCGTGGTCTTCGTTGTCGGGTGGTTCCTCTCCTACTTCAGCCACGATTGCTCCTCCCTCTCCCCTTTTATGCTGCAGCAGAAGATGCAGGGATTGAGCACAGGTGTGTTGTGTACGCACCTGACTCTGATGGCTGTAGTGTCGCTCCAGCCGTACCCCGCCTCTCCTCTCTGCTGCATACTCCGCCTCCTGGCCGCCATCTTGGGCAGGACCACCATTTGCCCTGGCCCGCTGTCGGCTCGTCGGCTCCGCCTCTCCACAGTCACCAATTTTGTTCATAACTTTTATGGACAGAATTTCTAGGCGCAGTCAAGGCGTTGAGGGGTTCCGGTTTGGTGGCCGCGGGAAGGAATAGGTCTCTGCTTTTTGCAGATGATGTGGTCCTGATGGTTTCATCTAGCCGGGATCTTCAGCTCTCACTGGATCGGTTCGCAGCCGAGTGTGAAGCGACCGGAATGAGAGTCAGCACCTCAAAATCCGAATCCATGGTTCTCGCCCGGAAAAGGGTGGAGTGCCATCTCTGGGTTGGGGAGGAGACCCTGCCCCAAGTGGAGGAGTTCAAGTACCTAAGAATCTTATTCACGAGTGGGGGAAGAGTGGATCGTGAGATGGGCAGGGGGATTGGTGCGGCGTCTTCAGTAATGCGGACGTTGTACCGATCCGTTGTGGTGAAGAAGGAGCTGAGCCGGAAGGCAAAGCTCTCAATTTACCGGTCGATCTACGTTCCCATCCTTACCTATGGTCATGAGCTTTGGGTCATGACTGAAAGGATAAGATCACGGGTACAAGCGGCCGAAATGAGTTTCCTCCGCCGGGTGGCGGGGCTCTCCCTTAGAGATAGGGTGAGAAGCTCTGCCATCCGGGAGGAGCTCAAAGTTAAGCCGCTGCTCCTCCACATCGAGAGGAGCCAGATGAGGTGGCTCAGGCATCTGGTCAGGATGCCACCCGAACGCCTCTCTAGGGAGGTGTTTAGGGCATGTCTAACCGGTAGGAGGCCACAGGGAAGACCCAGGACACGTTGGGAAGACTATTTCTCCCGGCTGGCCTGGGAACGCCTCGGGATCCTCCGGGAAGAGCTAGACGAAGTGGCTGGGGATAGGGAAGTCTGGACTTCCCTGCTTAGGCTGCTGCCCCCGTGACCCGACCTCGGATAAGCGGAAGAAGATGGATGGATGGATATATATAAGAGAGTATTAAGACCATACCTTCTGTCAAAAATGATTTATGGGGGGTCATAAATCAATGATTTATGAGGGGTCAAGGTCAAAGGTCAATGATTTATGAGGGGTCAAAGGTCAATGATTTATGAGTGGTCAAGGTCAAGGGTCAAAGTCGAAGGTCAGGGTCAAATGTCAAGGTCAAGTGGGTGTGGCTTACCCCGGAAGAGGGTGGAGTTAAGACCTGCGGTGGGAGTGGTTAAACCAGGAAGAGGGTGGAGTTTTAACCAGAAAGAGGGCAGAGTTAAGACCTGCGGTGGGAGTGGTTAAACCAGGAAGAGGGTGGAGTTAAGACCTGACGAGGGAACAAAGGAGGGTTCAGTTTTTTAAGAAAGCTTGAGAATGTCATCTGAGCAGCATGTGACCATCCATTTGACAGTTTAAATGTTTACGATCGTTTGAAACAACTTCCAGATTTCGATGTATTGATGGCTGGGAATGTTACGTGTGGAGATGTGGACACGCACGCACACACACACACACACACACACACACACACACACACACACACACACACACACACACACACACACACACACACACACGCAGAGGAGGGGTACAAAAGGGCGGTGTAAGGCTTAGTCATTATTTGGAGCTTTATACGTTAGCGTAAAGACTTTGTTCGATTCGGTCATGATTAGTGAAACGCCTGTGTCGATTTATAAAAATAATAAAACTTACATTGACGCTCCGCAAAAAAGTCGAGTGTTTCTAAATCGTATTCAGATGCCGCCGACCGAGTCTTTGCGTGAGAAATGGGACTTGGAAGCGTACGGGATGGAGGGATCTTTTGGATTTGTATTCAGATACGAAATGGGTGATATCTGCTTATTTCAGCTAAAAGAAAGAAGAGACGGAAGCCCTTTCTCGATATTTTCATCGTTATCTACCGTGGATTGGGAAGTTTTTGTTACGTGGGGAGATGTGGACACGCACACACACGCACACACGCACACACACACACACACACGCGCACACACACACACACACACATTCGTACGCACACATCGTTAAGACCAGAAGAGGGGACAAAGGAGGGTTCAGTTTTTACTGACCAGCCATTTGACAGTTTAAATGTTTACGATCGTTTGAAACAACTTCCATACCTCACGAAAACATATTTAAACAGATGGAGAAACTATCGCAGAACACAGTGTAACCTAGCAACTGACCATCCATTTGACAGTTTAAATGTTTACGATCGTTTGAAACAACAGGTCAGTTTGGGGACAAAGGAGGGTTCAGTTTTTATGGAAGCTTGAGAATGTCGTATGAATAGCAACTGACCAGCCATTTGACAGTTTAAATGTTTACGATCGTTTGAAACAACAGGTCAGTTTGGGGACAAAGGAGGGTATTGATGGCTGGGAATGTTACGTGGGGAGATGTGGACACGCACACACGCACGCACACACGCACGCACGCACGCACACACACGCACACACGCACACACGCACACGCACACACACGCACACACACACACACACGCACACACACACACACCCCATTACCTCTGCTATACCACGTTATTAGACAATGGTTTAACTCCGTTTAAGCATTTAAACGTTAAAAGCATTGCACGTGTACGACGATGTAATACCTTTTTTTTTTAACAGCCGATGACGACGAAGTGAAAGACGAAGAACTTTGTTTGATCGATCTTACAAAGTTGGAAGATGATTATCGAGGTGTGTTTAAACCTTCAAATTATTTAATATTATGTGTATTCATTATTTTGTTTCATAGAGGAATTGCCGTAAGATCCTAACGCGATCGTTTTAACCCAATCGCAGTCTGGTGAGTCAAATGATTCTCATTTTACAAGAAAAAAACATGCGGTATACAATACATATATACATATATTTACTTACAGATTTTCCGTTTACATCTCCGGCTCGCTGGTCTCCCTTAACGCTGGCGGGTCCGTCAACGGCCATTCCAGGCAGAGGAGAAGGCTTGATGGCGCCAAAGAACCCAGACATCGAAACCTTGGTCCGGGACAATATCATCGAAAACAACGGCGAATGTCCGACAGGCCTCCGCTGTAAGTTTTTCTCGTTTTCTGTAAGCTTTTTAAGATTCTCAGGAGCTTTAAAGAACTCCTCTCACTCTAATGTCTTTCGCTCAAATGAATTTCCCGCCGGGAGTAGTAGGCGGGGACTGATTCCGGAGGTGGGCGGTTGTTTCCGGCAAGCAACCTTCTGGTGTGCATTAGCGTCACCTACTGAAATGGAGTGTGGACCAAGATGGATCCCTACTCTATATTCTTTTATTTAACCCAATGTTTTTTAAATACGTGTATAATGCTTTATATCCTATGTGTTGTGAATTCCATCCTACTATATCTTCCAAGGAACCCAAAGAAATGTTACCACACCTCCCGCTTTACTTATTTTGTAGATTGCCTGAACTATTTCATAAACTAAATCTTGTCTTGTTTCTGATGCTATGTTTTTTTTATGCTCATCAATGCACTGTTGCTTTGTTTTCCTCTATCCAGTTAACTGCCATAAAAATTGCTACCAATTCCCCCGTAAAAACAGATAGTTTAACACTGATTATTTTATTTAATACTATGTTTCCTTGTGGGATAACTGCTACAGCTCTTACCTTTAATTTTTTTTTTATAGTTTTGGATGCATCCGTATATATCATATCTCAATCCATTTTTCTATCTGGTAACTATTTAAATTTCTATTCTTTAGTAATTGCATGTTTTCTTTTGGGTTATCAAACATCGACGGTGGTATTGCAGGCATTGGTACTGTAGGACTAACTTTAATATTGTCAATTTTAACTTTATAACATATGTCTCCTATAATCCACCCAAAACTATTCTTTTTTTAAATTTTTTTTCTCTTTTTCTTGGCAGTTTGGTAGCACTGGACAAGTCGGATATCCTTGCTTGGATCCTTTTAAAGTTGCCCGATAAACTGCTGAGAGTTGATCTCTCCTCTTGTCCAAAGGTTTTTCATTCATTTTTACTTGTAATACTGCCACTAGGGTCGATGTAGTAGCTCCACAACATAACCTTAAAGCCTGTGACTGGATCCGGTCTATTTTCCCAAGTCATGTTTTTGAAGCAGATTGGTAAATAATGCATCCGTAATCAATAACAGATGGAATTAAAGTTATAAATATATACATATATTGTTTTCAACGTTAACCTATCAGCCCCCCAATCATTACCCCTCAAAGCCCTCATTATATTTAACACCTTTTTACTTTTTCCCCTATTTTTTTATTTTCCGGAAGGAACACTCCTGAAGGAATAAATAAAGTACTATCTAATCTAATCTAATCAAATCTATTTTGCTGATGTGGGTTGACTAGTTCATATTTTTGCCAAACCATATTCCTAAATATTTAAATACTTGTACCTCTTCTATATTTTCACCTTAGAGTTTTTATTTGGAGCTTGTTTTGTACTTTTGTCTTTGTAAAATGTATGACTTTTGTCTTTCCAACAGAGAATCTTAAACCTCAAGCCGTTCCCCAGTCTTGAACATTATTTACCACTTTGTTAGTTTTTTGATTATTTCTTTTGACGCTAAATAATATACTAGTCTTTCATTAATCATTTTTTTTTCCATTACTTTCCCCAAATTTATAATTTCCTGCCTCTTCCGGGTCTTACCCTGACTTGCATATTGGAATTATTACCGCTAATTTTCCCCTCTGCCGGTCATTCTCCTTCTTCATATATCCTGTCATATCATTTCAAGACCACTTCTTTGACGATGCTACCTAAGTTTTTGATCATTTGATAACCCACTAGGTCTTTCCCCGGTGACATATTTTTAACCTTTTTCAAAATTCGAACCATTTCATTCAAAGAAAATGTCATATCCATAGTGTTGGTAAAGCTATTATCGTTGTCTTCCATCATTTCCCCAATATTTAAACTCATTGTTTTTTCTCTCTTTTGTTTTTCCACATTTCTCAAATTATCATTACTGTGCACTTTAACACATGTTTTTGCTAAAGGTTCTGCTGTTTCTTTACCCGTGACTACATCTTCTTTAATAAATGTGGCACATCATCCTCTTTACCCTTCATTCCTATCTTTACGAATCGTTATATATCCTTTTATTATAAAGTTTAATTTTGGCTTCAGCCCTGTTTCTTGAATACAAATTATATGTGGTTTAGTTTTCATATTTTTAATATATCCCTTTAATTCATGTTCGGTTGCTATCAAACTTCTGGCATTCCACCGGACAATTAACAGGGTGTTGGTATGTGGTAACATGACTCCGTCACGTCTACTCTCCGTAGTACAGCTTGCACCCGGTCCCAAGATAGTTCTTTCAACAACTTTGCTGCTGCTTTGACAATCATTTTGATCTTCTCAGTCTTATTTCTAGCATGTTCTGTACAGTTTATTGCGTGAGCCAGGAATACAACTAATTTGTCCGTGGAAATTCCTGTATTTGTTGCCTCTTGTTTTTTTTATTTCTTGAACTATTCACACTTCTGTTCTTTTCTACACTTTCTTGATTTCTCACTTTAAATGCCTCTGCGTATGTAACATTTCTTTCAACTTTGATTTGTTGTACTTCTGTTGCCTGTTTCATGATGTATGGCTTTTGATTATTTCTTTTTTCAATCTACAAGTCCAATAAATAACATGTATTTCAAGATTACTGATAACTTTTTCAAAATAAAATGTAATTCCTGAATAAGATAATTGTATCGAATCCAATGGATTGTCTGGTCCTAAAACCTCTTTGTAATGTTTGTTTGATTCCCCCAAAATACGACACAGTCTAATTTGAAAAACATATGTGCCTCGTCGGCTGTAGTAAAAAAAAAAAAAAAAAGCAAACCCATGCCTCCTCGGTCTAACCTCTCACAGCCCTTTTTTTTTCGTGTCAAAGATGGATCAGAGACCACCTTGGCCCCTAACCCCCACTTCTTCTCCACTACCAAGAGAACAGTAATTAATCCGAGCTGAGTTTTGAAAAATATTCCAACATGACTTTTTACTTTCATTTTGTATCAAAGCTGAGTTGTGCTCTCTGGTTTATTTTGCAAATGAACCGACAGAACATGATCATGTACAAGACTCGCCTACCCCCAATGCACTGCAGCCCAACGCTCCTGGTCGGATGTTTTTTTCGGGGTTCATGGAGAGATGCGGTAAAGAGTGGTAGCCAAGACACACGGTCACACACGGTCACACACGGTCACACTCGGCAATTATTTTGACCTGGGGAGCAGATTTAGAGGAAAAAAATGTGTCTGGGGGGCCCGGATATCTGATTTTCAGGTACAAAAAAAATTCACAATGACACAAAATAAACACAACAGTTAAACCTCACACTAAAAACAAGACATTGACTTGTACGTTCAAAAGACAGAATAGAACAAGTCAAGACATGCAATGCCATCTACAAAATGTTATGTAAATGTTAGTCATTACACACGTGGCTATGGTTTTGATGTATTTGTTACAGACATGTTTACGTCAAGTAACATCACATGGTTCCATTTGCACCTTTCATCGTCGTACACGTGCAATGCTTTTAACGTTTAAATGCTTAAACGGAGTTAAACCATTGTCTAATAACGTGGTATAGCAGAGGTAATGGGGTGTGTGTGTGTGTGTGTGTGTGTGTGTGTGTGCGTGTGTGTGTGTGTGTGTGTGTGCGTGCGTGCGTGTGTGCGTGCGTGCGTGCGTGTGTGCGTGTCCACATCTCCCCACGTAACATTCCCAGCCCTCAATACCCTCCTTTGTCCCTAAACTGACCTGTTGTTTCAAACGATCGTAAACATTTAAACTGTCAAATGGCTGGTCAGTTGCTATTCATACGACATTCTCAAGCTTCCATAAAAACTGAACCCTCCTTTGTCCCCAAACTGACCTGTTGTTTCAAATGATCGTAAACATTTAAACTGTCAAATGGATGGTCAGTTGCTAGGTTACACTGTGTTCTGCGATAGTTTCTCCATCTGTTTAAATATGTTTTCGTGAGGTATGGAAGTTGTTTCAAACGATCGTAAACATTTAAACTGTCAAATGGCTGGTCAGTAAAAACTGAACCCTCCTTTGTCCCCTCTTCTGGTCTTAACGATGTGTGCGTACGAATGTGTGTGTGTGTGTGTGTGTGTGTGTGCGTGTGTGTGTGTGCGTGTCCACATCTCCCCACGTAACAAAAACTTCCCAATCCACGGTAGATAACGATGAAAATATCGAGAAAGGGCTTCCGTCTCTTCTTTCTTTTAGCTGAAATAAGCAGATATCACCCATTTCGTATCTGAATACAAATCCAAAAGATCCCTCCATCCCGTACGCTTCCAAGTCCCATTTCTCACGCAAAGACTCAGTCGGCGGCATCTGAATACGATTTAGAAACACTCGACTTTTTTGCGGAGCGTCAATGTAAGTTTTATTATTTTTATAAATCGACACAGGCGTTTCACTAATCATGACCGAATCGAACAAAGTCTTTACGCTAACGTATAAAGCTCCAAATAATGACTAAGCCTTACACCGCCCTTTTGTACCCCTCCTCTGCGTGTGTGTGTGTGTGTGTGTGTGTGTGTGTGTGTGTGTGTGTGTGTGTGTGTGTGTGTGTGTGTGTGTGCGTGCGTGTCCACATCTCCACACGTAACATTCCCAGCCATCAATACATCGAAATCTGGAAGTTGTTTCAAACGATCGTAAACATTTAAACTGTCAAATGGATGGTCACATGCTGCTCAGATGACATTCTCAAGCTTTCTTAAAAAACTGAACCCTCCTTTGTTCCCTCGTCAGGTCTTAACTCCACCCTCTTCCTGGTTTAACCACTCCCACCGCAGGTCTTAACTCTGCCCTCTTTCTGGTTAAAACTCCACCCTCTTCCTGGTTTAACCACTCCCACCGCAGGTCTTAACTCCACCCTCTTCCGGGGTAAGCCACACCCACTTGACCTTGACATTTGACCCTGACCTTCGACTTTGACCCTTGACCTTGACCACTCATAAATCATTGACCTTTGACCTTGACCCCTCATAAATCATTGACCTTTGACCTTGACCCCTCATAAATCATTGATTTATGACCCCCCATAAATCATTTTTGACAGAAGGTATGGTCTTAATACTCTCTTATATATATATATATAGAGAGTACATCTATACTTTTAAGGGCTTCGCGGTGGCAGAGGGGTTAGTGTGTCTGCCTCACAATACGAAGGTCCTGAGTAGTCAGGGTTCAATCCCAGGCTCGGGATCTTTCTGTGTGGAGTTTGCATGTCCTCCCCGTGAATGCGTGGGTTCCCCCCGGGTACTCCGGCTTCCTCCCACTTCCAAAGACATGCACCTGGGGATAGGTTGATTGGCAACACTAAATTGGCCCTAGTGTGTGAATGTTGTCCGTCTATCTGTGTTGGCCCTGCGATGAGGTGACGACTTGTCCAGGGTGTACCCCACCTTCCGCCCAATTGTAGCTGAGATAGGCACCAGCGCCCCCCGCGACCCCAAAGGGAATAAGCGATAGGAAATGGATGGATGGATATACTTTTAAGTACATATTCATTTAATCTTCAAAAACTGTATTTTCAAATGTATTTCAGTACTATATTTATGCAACTTATGTGCAGTTACTTTTTTTTAAAATTGTTTTTTAATTACAGTGTTTTATTTTCCTATATTTAAACACAGCGTTGCTGTTCAAACTGTTTGCAATTTTACAGTGGCCCAAAATATTAAATATACGTGTGAAAAAAACAAAACTCTGCCTTGATTTGCACAAATACTTAGGTGTAACATGCTACTGTATTTGAACCCGACAGCCATGTTATTTTCCTTAGGCAATCGTGACTAAGCAAGCATAAACAAACACATCGTCTGGGAATTTCCCAGTATATATGGACATTCTCAGTCACCCAGGTCATTGTATTTTCTCCGTATTTTCTTGTTTATCCACTCTGATTTGCAGTCCATTTGTTCTGTATGTAGCGTGCAGCGTTAGAAAGACCCCACCTTGTTACATGAGTCTAAAAATAGCTAAGCTACTGTTTCAAAAAGGAGCGATGCTTGTCCCACGCTACTCAGAAATGTCGTTAAGCTATGTAACGTCGCTACTTGTCGCGTGCCATTGCCCAACTCTGCACATTTAATGAAAGGTTTTACGCTACAATTTAGACAAATGGTGACACACACACACACACACACACACACACACACAGATAACGTGTAATAATAGAAATAAGATCTCACTGCAATATGAATATCTTAAGATAAGAAGCCACTCCCCTTGCCCAACACACACACACGCTCACACACAATGTAGTGGGCCATATTCATTTGAAATTGTGTTGTAAATGATTGTGTTTCTTGGACTTTTCAAACAAAAAACAATTTGTGTTCTTTATTTTCTTAAGCGGCTGTGCTACTTCTGCCCATGATGTCATCAGAGGGTCACATGGCCACGTCAGGACACACGCTCACGTTTCAGTACGGGGTCAGAGCGCCCGCTGACCCCTCTCACCTCACCACGTCGCCCCGGTTCACTCCAGTAGAACCCAGTACAGCACAACCCAGTCTGTACAGTACAGTAGTATGTCGTACAAGACTGCAGTAGTACATGAAGACTATAGTGGTATGTCGTAGAAAAGTAAAATAGTATGTCACAGAATACTACCCGTAGTATGACATACAAGAGTACAATAGTATGTCGTACAAGAGTACAGTAAGTAGGATATCGTATAGTTGTACAAAAATACTGTAGTATGTTGTAGAGAAGTACAGTAGTATTTCGTAGAAGAGTACATTAGTATGTCGTACAAAAGTAAAGTACTGTCATACAATAGTACAGTGGTATGTCGTAGTAGAGTACTGTAGGATGTCGAAGAGTACAGTAGTCTGTCGTACAAGACTACAGTAGGATGTAGTACAAGAAAATAAGATGATGTTGTACAAGAGTACAGTAGGATGTCGTGCACGAGTACAGAAGGATGTTATAGAAGAGTAAAGTGGTATGTCGTACAAGAGTACAGTAGGATGTAGTACAAGAAAATTGGTTGATGTTGTACAAGAGTACAGTAGGATGTCATGCAAGAGTAAATAAAGATGTTATAGAAGAGTATAGTGGGATGTCGTACAAGAGCACAATAGTATGTCGTACAAGAGAACAGTAGGATGTAGTACAAGATTACAGTTGTACAACAAGACTACAGGAGTATGTCGTACGGGAGTACAGTCATATGTTGTAGAAGAGTACAGTAGGATGATATAGAAGAGTACAGTAGGATGTCATACTAGAGTACAGTAGTATGTCATACAAGAGTACAGTAGGATGGTATAGAAGAATACAGTAAAATATTGAACTAGAGTACAGTAGTATGTCATACAAAACTACAGTAGTATGTTGTACAAGATTACAAAAGGATGTCGTAAAAGAGTATAAGCATATGTCGTACAAGAGTACAGTAGTATGTTATAGAAGAGTAAAGTAGGATGTCGTAAAATAGTACAGTAGTATGTTATACAAGATTACAGTAGTGTGTTGTACGAGAGTACACTAGCATGGCGTACAATACTACAGTAGTATGTTACAGACGAGTACAATAGGATGACGTACAAGAGTACAAAAGGATGTTGTAGAAGAGTACAGTAGCATGTTATACAAGAATATAGCAGTATGTTGTACAAGAGTACAGCAGGATGTTGTACAAATCCCGTTTCCATATGATTTGGGAAATTGTGTTGCATGTAAATATAAACGGAATACAATGATTTGTAAATCCTTTTCAACCTATATTCATTTGAAATAACTACAAAGACAAGATATTTGATGTTCAAACTCATTAACTTTATTTATTTTTTTGCAAATAATAATTAACGTAGAATTTCATGGCTACAACACGTGCCAAAGTAGTTGGGAAATGGCATGTTCACCACTGTGTTACCTCCTCTCTGAGCTGCAACCTTATCGTGGTAGAGGAGTTTGCGTGTCCCAATGATCCTAGGAGCTATGTTGTCCGGGGGCATAAAGCCCCCTGGTAGGGTCTCCCAAGGCAAACAGGTTCTAGGTGAGGGATCAGACAAAGAGCAGCTCGAAGACCTTTATGAAGAAGAAAAATCATGGACCCAGATTTCCCTCGCCCGGACGCGGGTCACCGGGGCCCCGCTCTGGAGCCAGGCCCGGAGGTGGGGCACGATGGCGAGCGCCTGGTGGCTGGGCCTGTTCCCATGGGGCCCGGCCGGGCACAGCCCGAAGAGGCAACGTGGGTCACCCCTCCAATGGGCTCACCACCCATAGCAGGGGCCATAGAGGTCGGGTGCATTGTGAGCTGGGCGACAGCCGAAGGCAGGGCACTTGGCGGTCCGATCCTCGGCTACAGAAGCTAGCTCTTGGGACGTGGAACGTCACGTCACTGGGGGGGAAAGAGCCTGAGCTAGTGCGCGAAGTCGAGAAATTCCGGCTGGATATAGTCGGACTCACTTCGACGCACAGCAAGGGCTCTGGAGCCACTTCTCTCGAGAGGGATTTGACCCTCTTCCACTCTGGCATTGCCGGCAGTGAGAGGTGACGGGCTGGGGGGGCAATTCTTGTTTCCCCCCGGCTCAAAGCCTGTACGTTGGAGTTCAACCCGGTGGACGAAAGGGTAGCCTCCCTCCGCCTTCGGGTGGGGGGATGGGTCCTGACTGTTGTTTGTGCTTATGCACCAAACAGCAGTTCAGAGTACCCACCCTTTTTGGGAGCACTCGAGGGAGTACTGGAAAGTGCTCCCCTGGGTGATTCCCTTGTCCTACTGGGAGACTTCAACGCTCACGTTGGCAACGACAGTGAAACCTGGAGAGGCGTGATTGGGAAGAATGGCCGCCCGGATCTGAACCCGAGTGGCGTTTTGTTATTGGACTTTTGTGTTCGTCACAGTTTGTCCATAACAAACACCATGTTCAAACATAAGGGTGTCCATATGTGCACTAGGCACCAGGACACCCTAGGCCGCAGTTCCATGATCGACTTTGTAGTTGTGTCATCGGATTTGCGGCCTCATGTTTTGGACACTCGGGTGAAGAGAGGGGCGTAGCTTTCTACCGATCACCACCTGGTGGTGAGTTGGCTGCGATGGTGGGGGAGGATGCCGGACAGACCTGGGAGGCCCAAACGCATTGTGAGGGTCTGCTGGGAACGTCTGGCAGAGTCTCCTGTCAGACAAAGTTTCAATTCCCACCTCCGGAAGAACTTTGAACATGTCACGAGGGAGGTGCTGGACATTGAGTCCGAGTGGACCATGTTCCGCACCTCTATTGTCGAGGCGGCAGATCGGAGCTGTGGCCGCAAGGTAGTTGGTGCCTGTCGGGGCGGCAATCCCAAAACCCCTTGGTGGACACCAGCGGTGAGGGATGCCGTCAAGCTGAAGAAGGAGTCCTATCGGGTCCTTTTGGCTCATAGGACTCCGGAGGCAGTGGACAGGTACCGACAGGCCAAGCGGTGTGCAGCTTCAGCGGTCGCGGAGGCAAAAACTCGGACATGGGAAGAGTTCGGGGAAGCCATGGAAAACGACTTCCGGACGGCTTCGAAGCGATTCTGGACCACCGTCCGCCGCCTCAGGAAGGGGAAGCAGTGCACTATCAACACCGTGTATGGTGCGGATGGTGTTCTGCTGACCTCGACTGCGGATGTTGTGGATAGGTGGAAGGAATACTTCGAAGACCTCCTCAATCCCACCAACACGTCTTCCTATGAGGAAACAGTGCCTGGGGAATCTGTGGTGGACTCTCCTATTTCTGGGGCTGAGGTCGCTGAGGTAGTTAAAAAGCTCCTCGGTGGCAAGGCCCCAGGGGTGGATGAGATCCGCCCGGAGTTCCTTAAGGCTCTGGATGCTGTGGGGCTGTCTTGGTTGACAAGACTTTGCAGCATCGCGTGGACATCGGGGGCGGTACCTCTGGATTGGCAGACCGGGGTGGTGGTTCCTCTCTTTAAGAAGGGGGACCGGAGGGTGTGTTCCAACTATCGTGGGATCACACTCCTCAGCCTTCCCGGTAAGGTTTATTCAGGTGTACTGGAGAGGAGGCTACGTCGGATAGTCGAACCTCGGATTCAGGAGGAACAGTGTGGTTTTCGTCCTGGTCGTGGAACTGTGGACCACCTCTATACTCTCGGCAGGGTTCTTGAGGGTGCATGGGAGTTTGCCCAACCAGTCTACATGTGCTTTGTGGACTTGGAGAAGGCATTCGACCGTGTCCCTCGGGAAGTCCTGTGGGGAGTGCTCAGAGAGTATGGGGTATCGGACTGTCTTATTGTGGCGGTCCGTTCCCTGTACGATCAGTGCCAGAGCTTGGTCCGCATTGCCGGCAGTAAGTCGAACACATTTCCAGTGGGGGTTGGACTCCGCCAAGGCTGTCCTTTGTCACCGATTCTGTTCATAACTTTTATGGACAGAATTTCTAGGCGCAGTCAAGGCGTTGAGGGGTTCCGGTTTGGTAACCGCAGGATTAGGTCTCTGCTTTTTGCAGATGATGTGGTCCTGATGGCTTCATCTGACCGGGATCTTCAGCTCTCGCTGGATCGGTTCGCAGCCGAGTGTGAAGCGACCGGAATGAGAATCAGCACCTCCAAGTCCGAGTCCATGGTTCTCGCCCGGAAAAGGGTGGAGTGCCATCTCCGGGTTGGGGAGGACACCCTGCCCCAAGTGGAGGAGTTCAAGTACCTAGGAGTCTTGTTCACGAGTGAGGGAAGAGTGGATCGTGAGATCGACAGGCGGATCGGTGCGGCGTCTTCAGTAATGCGGACGTTGTACCGATCCGTTGTGGTGAAGAAGGAGCTGAGCCGGAAGGCAAAGCTCTCAATTTACCGGTCGATTTACGTTCCCATCCTCACCTATGGTCATGAGCTTTGGGTCATGACCGAAAGTATAAGATCACGGGTACAAGCGGCCGAAATGAGTTTCCTCCGCCGTGTGGCGGGGCTCTCCCTTAGAGATAGGGTGAGAAGCTCTGCCATCCGGGAGGAGCTCAAAGTAAAGCCGCTGGTCCTCCACATCGAGAGGAGCCAGATGAGGTGGTTCGGGCATCTGGTCAGGATGTCACCCGAACGCCTCCCTAGGGAGGTGTTTAGGGCACGTCCAACCGGTAGGAGGCCACGGGGAAGACCCAGGACACGTTGGGAAGACTATGTCTCCCGGCTGGCCTGGGAACGCCTCGGGATCCCCCGGGAAGAGCTAGACCGAAGTGGCTGGGGAGAGGGAAGTCTGGGTTTCCCTGCTTAGGCTGTTGCCCCCGCGACCCGACCTCGGATAAGCGGAAGATGATGGATGGACCACTGTGTTACATCACCTTTTCTTTTAACAACACTCAATAAATTTTTGGGAACTGAGGAAACTAATTGTTGAAGCTTTGAAAGTGGAATTCTTTCCCATTCTTGTTTTATGTAGAGCTTGTCGTATTTTACCCTTCATAATGCGGCACACATTTTCGATGGGAGACAGGTCTGGACTGCAGGCGGGCCAGGAAAGTACCCGCACTCTTTTTTTACAGAGCCACGCTGTTGTAACACCTGCTGAATGTGGCTTGGCATTGTCTTGCTGAAATAAGCAGGCGTTTAGATGGCAGCATATGTTGTTCCAAAACCTGTATGTAGCTTTCAGCATTAATGGTGCTTTCACAGATGCGTAAGTTACCCATGCCTTGGGCACTAATGCACCCCCATACCATCACAGATGCTGGCTTTTGAACTTTGCGTCGATAACAGTCTGGATGGTTCGCTTTACATAGTAGAGCTTTAACTTGCACTTACAGATGTAGCGACAAACTGTATTTAGTGACAGTGGTTTTCTGAAGTGTTCCTGAGCCCATGTGGTGATATCCTTTAGAGATTGATGTCAGTTTTTGATACAGTGCCGTCTGAGGGATCGAAGGTCACGGTCATTCAATGTTAGTTTCCGGCCATGCCGCTTACGTGGGGTGATTTCTCCAGATTCTCTAAAACTTTTGATGATATTATGGACCGTAGATGTTGAACTCCCTAAATTTCTTGCAATTGCACTTTGAAAAACGTTGTTCTTAAAAGGGAACATTATCACAATTTCAAAAGGCTTAAAACCATTAAAAATCAGTTCCCAGTGGCTTATTTTTTTTCCAACATTTTTTTCAAAATTTTACCCATCACGCAATAACCCTAAAAAACCTTTAAAGTGCCTGATTTTCACTATCTGTGAAGCCACCGTCCATTTTCCTGTGACATCATCCAGTAATGCCAATACAAACAAACATGGAGGATAGCACAGCAAGATATAGCGACATTAGCTCGGATTCAGACTCGGATTTCAGCGGCTCAAGCGATTCAACAGATTACGCATGTATGGAAATGGATGGTTGGAGTATGGAGGCAGATTGTGAAAACGAAATTGAAGAAGAAACTGAAGCTATTGAGCGAATAGCTATTGACGCTATTCGGCCATGTCTTCCTTAGCATTGCCGGTAAAATGTGCAGACCAAACGATCGGGACTTTCGCATCTTGTGACACTGGAGCAACTTAAATCTGTTGATTGGTAAGTGTTTGTTTGGCATTAAATGTGGGTGGGGGGAAACGCTGGATGCAAATATAGTTACAAATGTACATACAGCTAGCCTAAATAGCATGTTAGCATAGATTAGCATGCCGTGCTAATCGATGCATACTCCACGTAAGTCAACTTGAATCTGTCCCTGATCTTGTTGTTACACCCTCCGACAACACACCGACGAGGCATGATGTCTCCAAGGTACGGAAAACAGTCGAAAAAAACAAAAATAACAGAACTGATTAGACTCGATGTTTGTAATGTGTTTGAGAAAATGGCCAATTGACTACCTATGTGACATCACGTTGTGACGTCATCGCTCCGAGTGCGAATAATAGAAAGGCGTTTAATTCGCCAAATATCACCCATTTAGAGTTTGGAAATCGGTTAAAAAAATATATGGTCTTTTTTCTGCAACATCAAGGTATATATTGACGCTTACATAGGTCTAGTGATAATATTCCCCTTTAAACTGTTTGACTATTTGCTCACGCAGTTGTGGACAAAGGAGTGTACCTCGCCCCATCCTTTCTTGTGAAAGACTGAGCATTTTTTCGGAAGCTGTTTTTATACCCAATCATGGCACCCACCTGTTCCCAATTAGCCTGCACACCTGTGGGATGTTCCAAATAAGTGTTTGATACAGATACGGCGGATACTACCCCCCAAAATAGTTTCTCTCTTTTTGATTAAATAACATTAGAAGAATTGTTACAACGTGTAAATGGAATAAAACAAACAACATGTTTACTTGACCCACTTCCTTGGAAACTTATCAAGGAGCTCTTTGTGTTATCAGTGCTAAATATGATAAACGTATCACTTTCCTCTGGCACTTTTCACCTAGCATTCAAAAAAGCGGTTTTTCACTCTCTGCTTAAAAGACCTAACCTCGATTCTGACCTCATGGTAAACTACAGACCGGTGTCTCACCTTCCCTTTATTTCGAAAATCCTCGAAAAAATTGTTGCAGAGCAGCTAAATGAACACTTAGCGTCTAACAATCTATGTGAAACCTTTCAATCTGGTTTTAGCGCAAATCACTCTACGGAGACAGTCCTCGCAAAAATGACTAATGATCTATTGCTAACGATGGATTCTGATGCGTCATCTATGTTGCTGCTCCTCGATCTTAGCGCTGCTTTCGATACCGTCGATCATAATATTTTATTAGAGCGTATCAAAACACGAATTGGTATGTCAGACTTAGTCCTGTCTTGGTTTAACTCTTATCTTATTGACAGGATGCAGTGGGTCTCCCATAACAATGTGACCTCGGACTACATTAAGGTAACGTGTGGAGTTCCCCAGGGTTCGGTACTTGGCCCTGCACTCTTCAGCATCTACATGCTGCTGCTAGGTGACATCATACGCAAATACGGTGTTAGCTTTCAGTTATGCTGATGACACCCAACTCTACATGCCCCTAAAGCTGACCAACACGCCGGATTGTAGTCAGCTGGAGGCGTGTCTTAATGAAATTAAACAATGGATGTCCGCTAACTGCTTGCAACTCAACGCCAAGAAAACGGAAATGCTGATTATCGGTCCTGCTAGACACCGACCTCTATTTAATAATACAACTTTAACATTTGACAACCAAACAATTAAACAAGGCGACTCGGTAAAGAATCTGGGTATTATCTTTGATCCAACTCTCTCGTTTGAGTCACACATTAAGAGAGTTACTAAAACGGCCTTCTTTCATCTCCGTAATATCGCTAAAATTCGCTCTATTTTGTCCACTAGCGACGCTGAAATCATTATCCATGTCTTTGTTACGTCTCGTCTCGATTACTGTGACGTATTATTTTCGGGGCTCCCCATGTCTAGCATTAAACGATTACAGTTGGTACAAAATGCGGCTGCTAGACTTTTGACAAGAACAAGAAAGTTTGATCACATTACGCCTGTACTGGCTCACCTGCACTGGCTTCCTGCGCACTTAAGATGTGACTTTAAGGTTTTACTACTTACGTATAAAATACTACACGTTCTAGCTCCAGCCTATCTTGCCGATTGTATTGTACCATGTGTCCCGGCAAGAAATCTGTGTTCAAATGACTACGGCTTATTAGTGATTCCTAAAGCCCAAAAAAATGTCTGCGGGCTATAGAGCGTTTTCCGTTCGGGCTCCAGTACTCTGGAATGCCCTCCAGGTAACAGTTCGAGATGCCACCTCAGTAGAAGCATTTAAGTCTCATCCTAAAACTTATCTGTATACTCTAGCCTTTAAATAGACCCCCTTTTTAGACCAGTTGATCTGCCGTTTCTTTTCTTTTTCTCCTCTGTCCACCTCGCTCTTGTCGATGGGGTGCGGGGGGCGCACAGGTCAGGTGGCCATTAGTGAAGTATTGGCTGTCCAGAGTCGGGACCTGGGATGGACCGCTCGTCCTGAGTCGGGACCCAGAATGGACCGCTCGCTTGTGTATCGGTTGGGGACATCTCTGCGCTGCTGATCCGCCTCCGCTTGGGATGGTTTCCTGCTAGCTCCACTGTGGACGGGACTCTCCAAGGTTTCCCATAGTCATCATTGTCACTGTCACCGACGTCCCACTGGGTGTGAGTTTTTCCTTTCCCTTATGTGAGCTCTACCGAGGATGTCGTTGAGGTTTGTGCAGCCCTTTGAGACACTTGGGATTTAGGCCTGTATAAGTAAACATTGATTGATTGATTGATTGATGAACATTCATCAACTTTATCAGTATTTATTGCCAACTTTCCCAAATTCTTTGTCACATGTTGCTGGCATCAAATTCTAAAGTTAATGATTATTTGCCCCCCAAAAAAAAGTTTATCAGTTTGAACATCAAATATGTTGTCTTTGTAGCATATTCAACTGAATGCGGGTTGAAAATGATTTGCAAATCATTGTATTCCGTTTATATTTACATCTAACACAATTTCCCAACTCATATGGAAACGGGGTTTGTACAAGAGTACAGTAGTATGTTGTACAAGAGTACAGCAAGGTGTTACAGAATCAAAAGGTGCTCCCCCTCACGCCTCAGGGTTTTGCAATTTGATGGGGGGGGGGGGGGGGGGCGCTTTATGGATCGAAACAGCTGTCAGTTGGGCCAACTTGTATAAAAGTGCCCCCCCCTGCTGTCCAACCAATGGCGTGCTCTGGCTGCGTGACATCACAGCCCTATAAAGCCCCCATCAGGAGCAACTGACCCCTCTGAGCAGGCTCAGCGTTCCCGGCTGGAGGGAGCGCTGTGAGAATAAAAAACAAAACTACACGGCCGAGAGAGCCTGTAGTTTTGTTTTTTTTGTGAGTGGTTTCTTCGCCTTCCATTGAGGCCCGCTTGTTCTCGCGTTGGATTGTCCATCTAAACCCGGATTTAGGACTTCTTGGACACCTACTACCCCAGTACCCCCCTTCCCCCAAATCGGCATCCCTGCCTTACAGGTGAGTGTGCGTGGCGTTTTTGACTTTTGATTTTGTGGACCTTTGTGGCCATCCAAGCAGGACCCCGTGAAGGCCGTGATGCGTCGTCCCAGAATAGCGGCGATGCTCTGATGACTTTTTAAGGGAATCAGCGGCTCGCTATCACTTACTGCACATGCTGCTTGTCAATCAAGCTAAGGTGTGGCGGGGGGGCTTGGGGGGCTATTTTTAGCTCCTGGTGTCACCAAGACGGGCTTTTATTTCGGACAAGCTACAACAGCTGCAACTTTTTATAACTTTTTGAACTTTGCTGAATAAATTAACGACATTAATTGACAAAGATAAGCCTTCTTCTTCTGTCATACTTTGGAATGCTATTCTTTTTCCTTCCAGTCATAACAAAGGCTTTTCATTCAGTTCTTTAAAACCAAGTTTGTGTTTTTTCTTCTTTCTTCTGTTTTTTCACTTATGGTTCCTGCTCATTTTCCAAAGAAAAGAATGGAAAGATGAAATACGTTTCTAAAACAACTGCATGTTGTCCCGCCAAAGCAAATCAACTGACCAATCAGACGAGCTCACACAATATTCATTTAAAAAAGTTAAATTTCTCTGAGGATCATTCAGAATCCCCCCCCCCCCCGCCCCTCACCCCATGACCCTCTCCCAAAATAAACCCTGAGGCTGCCAGGCCTGCTGGTCGTCACGGCGATAAGACGGGACCATGACTATGCAGGTTACCGCGTTGTCGACAAGCTTCTGACCTTCTGTTTCTCTTCTCTTGCAGGGATCCGAGCAACATGTCGACACAGGCGCCGACTTTCACGCAGCCGCTGCAGAGCGTCGTGGCACTAGAGGGTAGTGCCGCCACGTTCGAGGCGCAAGTTAGCGGTAAGCTGAGTGGGGTTTGGGGGGGGGATTGGCGCATCCTCAAGACTGACGCCATTTTGCTTTTTTTTTGTGCTCATCATGCTAATGTGCTAAAGCTATCAGAAATGGACTTCCTCTGTCCATGACATGGAGCATTTGCTTAGACCTACACCCAGCTTAGAATTGTAATTTTGGTGGAATGCATAAAATATACATCATATACCCGCTCCACTGATACTTATATTGGAGCCTCGAGTTTTGGCCTATCCTGATATTAACCCAATATGATATCAGCAGGAACCTAACATACTTTTAGTTTGTTATGTGGAATGTTAAAAAAAAATTTGATCAAAAGAAGTTGGTCAAACAAGTATGAAAAACAGAAACATATTTGTTCGGGCTGTGAATCTTTGGGCACCACACGATTCAATTTGATTCTTGGTGGTGACAGTTCATTTCAGAATCAATTCTCAATTTTAAAAAAATTCTTGAAAATGTAAAAAAGAAAAAAAAAAAAAATTAATCAATTAGGAATTGTTTCAAATGAGAGTCACGTTTCATTCGAAAATTACCATATGCTGTCTTGAAGTGAGGTTCAAGGTTCAAAGTTTAATCGTCACATGCAGAATACACCACAGTGAAATGCTTTTTTCCATGCTCTTCAGATATTGGGTATAGTGGGATCCAAACACTAGTTGCAGAATCTAATACACTAAATACAAAAAAATGAATAGCTCTGATGTTAAAGTAAAGTAACAATGATTGTCACACACACTAGGTGTGTTTAAATTTGTACCCTGCATTTGACCCATCCCCTTCTTCACCCCCTGGGAGGTGAGGGGAGCAATGAGCAGCAGCGGTGCCGCGCCCGGGAATCATTTATGGTGATTTAACCCCCAATTCCAACCCTTGACGCTGAGTGCCAAGCAGGGAGGCAATGGGTCCCATTTTTTTTATAGTCTTTGGTATGACTCGGCCGGGGTTTGAACTCCCAACCTACCGATCTCAGGGTGGACACTCTAACCACTGGGCCACTGAGTAGGTGATGTACATTATTTACAAGACAATTAAGTTGCACAAAAAGTCACAGTAGTTATGGTAGAAGTATCAGTACAAGTAGAAGTATAGTAGTCAAATATAGTACCAGTGCAATATCAAATAGTATAACAGTATATACAGTATAGGAAGCAACAAATATTAAGGTGTCTACAATTCTTTGGCAGTTTAGTAGTGACAGTAGTTTGAACAAAGGTAATGGAACTGTATGACTTCTTTATACTTTTGTTTTCACATTATTCTATTATTTATTATTTACAGTCATTGAATGAAGAGTATTGTAGTCCGGTAATTAAAAAGTGTTTTTAGGAGTTGGTAATAGTTTTTTTGGCGACATCTAGTGGCCACAATAATTCATTAAATTAAGATTATTTTGTTACTGGATACTTTTTAACTCGCTTCCTTCTTGGATACCTGCTCCCAGTAGACTATAGTTTACCCTGTTTACCTTTTGTACATATGACTTGTCTAAAATAGAATAAAATACCACATTTGTGTGCTTATTGGAAGATATTTTGGATGTTTACTCGCTCTATAAATTTGCACAAGTAATCACGCAGCAGGACTGCTCGCATCGGAGAGTTTGGATGCAAACCGATAAACGGTAATCCGATACTTGTTTTTTGCTGATGCGGAGTGATGATAATGTTGAATTGGAACACCTGTAATAGGCCGCACCAAAGGGGTCATATCATGGTATTTTTTCTATGTTTAAAACACTTAATTTTGGTCTACAGAACATGCAATGCTGGTTCTTTGGTCAAAAAGTTGCATAAATGATGTTTTGCAGACCGTTTTCAAGGCACTTTCTGAGCGTCTCGTCTTACTGCGTATTTACTTTTTTTTACTGCTTCTCTTTGTTCTATTTTTTAGCGTGTCCGTGGCAAGTCTACTGACAAAGTTCGAATTATACACAAATGTATCAGAAATGGCAGAAGCGGTGGATGCATGTGCATGTATGAGCCAGTCGGCCCCTAAGCAAGAGGATAGCCAAAAATAAAGAACTTGATTACGACGTCGGATTACAGTGGCAGACTTGCACACAGCACTTTGGGTTAAATTTATACCACATATGGATAATCCGGTGACGTCATCAGTGCGAAAAACACCACAGGTCTTGCAAATTCCAAACGGCTCGTTTGGTGGATGTAGGAATGAAGGCAAGAGTATTTTATAAGTATCTCCGCTATGCCTCCAGGGTTTGATTATACATTTTTGAGACTCATGCAGATCCCAGATACACAATAGCAGGTACCAATACATAAGAAATGTTGGTTTTGCATATAGGGCCCTTTTAATGCATGGACTAACTTCTGATCAGCTATTGAGCTAATACCTAACTAGCTGACTATCAACCATTTTGGGGCTTAAAGGAACAGCTAAAAACAATTACAGCAGTGGTTCTCAATTGTTTTTTTTCACGACCCCATTTGGAACATTAAAATGGCTGTGGCCTTTCACCCTCCAAAATAAACTAAATACATACATACATAAATATATATCAGTGGTGGTGTGGTTATGGGCGTGGTCACCATGACATCATTGAGTAATTTGCATAATTTGCTATGACAATTTGATTGTCTTTTGAAGGCTCAAAATAATTATATATACATCTAAAACAAATATGTTATTAATTAGTATTAATATTTTTTGTCGCTTTGCCATATTTTCAATTGTTGCTTCTTTTTGGACAATGTAATTTGTTGAGATTTTTTTCAAGTGTTTAGAGACTTTTAATTACTTTAAAATTTTTTTTTAAAAACAACTGGTTACAAATATAGCATCTTTTTTCTGGTCTTATTATAGAATGTAGTCTTGTTTAGAGACTCTACATCTGTTTATAAACTGCTATTGCAACAACACATCATCAGTAGGGTAAAACTAACCTGTTTCATGACGGTCTGAACCCGGCTCACGTTCCCTATTATCTGCGGCGAGCATGACGTCACTCTTGCCTGGCGCTGTTGCTCCAGTTGGACTTTTTCTCTTTAAAAGCCGCACATTTTGTATATGGCTGTCCACGGGTATACCTGGTTACGTTCACATCGCAGACATGCTGGCGGTAATGTTCAATATTCGTGTGGTTTGGATTTAATGCCAGTTTTTCCCATGTTTTCAAAACATATCGTCCGTGCTTGTAAGGTGATTGGCGGAGAATGCGGAAGCGTTGTTGTGTGTCCGGCGGGGAAGCGTGGACTTCCGGAGACAAAAGTGTGTACTGGGCAGGTAAAAGTTGTTGGAATTGTATCATTTTTTAACCCTAAGATAGGTGGTATAAGTAAAAATTAGGGTCGGACTTTATGTCATTTCTTCTGGGGTCTACATATAATATGACTTTAATTTGTTTTCAAGTAAAAAATAAATACATAAATATATATTTTCAAGGTGTGGCGCTAATAAACCCTGTATATACTGTGTGTATGTATGTAAATATATATATATAAATATATATATATATATATATATAGTATACACATATATGTATTATACACACACATATATATATATATGTATATATTATATATGTATTTTTACAGTGGGGCAAAAAAGTATTTAGTCAGCCACCGATTGTGCAAGTTCTCCCACTTAAAATGATGACAGAGGTCTGTAATTTTCATCATAGGTACACTTCAACTGTGAGGGACAGAATGTAAAAAAAAATAAAAATCCAGGAATTCAAATTGTAGGAATTTTAAAGAATTTATTTGTAACTTATGGTGGAAAATATGTATTTGGTCAACCATTCAAAGCTCTCACTGATGGAAGGTTTTGGCTCAAAATCTCACGATACATGGCCCCATTCATTCTTTCCTTAACACGGATCAATCGTCCTGTCCCCTTAGCAGAAAGACAACCCCAAAGCATGATGTTTCCACCCCCATGCTTCACAGTAGCTATGGTGTTTTTGGGATGCAACTCAGTATTCTACTTCCTCCAAACACGACAAGTTGAGTTTATACCAAAATGGATACATGGGTGATACAGCAGAGGATTGGGAGAATGTCATGTGGTCAGATGAAACCAAAATAGAACTTTTTGGTATAAACTCAACTCGTCGTGTTTCGAGGAAGAAGAATACTGAGTTGCATCCCAAGAACACCATACCTACTGTGAAGCATTGGGGTGGAAACATCATGCTTTGGGGTTGTTTTTCTGCTAAGGGGACAGGACGATTGATCCGTGTTTAGGAAAGAATGAATGGGGCCATGTATCGTGAGATTTTGAGCCAAAACCTCCTTCCATCAGTGAGAGCTTTGAATGGTTGACCAAATACTTATTTTCCACCATAATTTACAAATAAATTCTTTAAAATTGCTGCAATGTGAATTCCTGGATTTTTTTTCCACATTCTGTCTCTCACACTTGAAGTGTACCTATGATGAAAATTACAGACCTCTGTCATCATTTTAAGTGGGAGAACTTCCACAATCGGTGGCTGACTAAATACTTTTTTGCCCCACTGTATATATGTACATATAAATATATTCATACACACACATACGCACAATACTGTGTGACAATAATCTCACTACATGGTTTGCAGACACATATGTGTACTTCAGATTAAAAACAGAAATATAATTATGCGTCAAGCTTGAATTAAAAGACTTAGTGGTCAGAAACACTTTTGAGTTATGTGTTATGATTACCTATAAGAATTCAGCTTTTTGTATTTATGCCTATTTTTCAAATTTTTGCTGATTATTTTTATTTATTTTATTTTTACAATGTGGTGTGAGGCCCACAAAAAAGGCTGTAGGACCAAATGCCCCCTGCGCCACACTTTGGCTATCACTGCCTTTACAGAGCTTCTTCCTCAGGGTTGAGTGTGTGACTTGGCTTTAACTATAAGCAATCACTTTATTTATGTTGTTAGCTTCCAATCTTCTATACCAACAATTATAATTCAAGAGTGCAGTAGAGTTGTTGTGTGAACAGGAGGAGACGGCACAGACAGGAGGGATGTTTAAGCTATATATATATATATATATATATATATATATATATATATAAATATTAATAAACTAGAGAATGGAGTGTGACTAAATCCAAGAGTCTATGGTGTGTGACTATGTGTGAAGAGTGTTACCCAGAAGTGTTGAGCGACGTGCAGTAGTCCAAAACAAGCTCCGGGGTCCGTGAGTAGACATGAGGTAGAGGGGAGGAGAGAGGCGTCAAAGGTCCGTGTCCAGGCGGGAGGTAGAGATCCAAGAAGCAGCCAAGGAAGCAGAGTGAACGCGGGAAGACGACTCAGCTTGTAACGCGGGTACGAAGGCAAGCTGCAGGGATGACCACAGGCAGGACACGAGACAATTCAACATGACGGGGAAGAAACAGTGAGAGAATGCATAGAGCTTGGTTAGTCGGCTTACTGTATGGGAACAGACTACTACGTTCTTGCCCAGGATAGTATGTTGTGCAGGCTTATGAAGGCAGGTCTTCTGATCAGTAACAGGTGCGCTGATTGCTGGTGATTGATTGCTGCAGCCAGACTGAAGCGCCCGGTGCGCTCCCAGAGGTGCGCTCAGCGCAGCGCACACATGAATTTGCACTGAGGTGCGCTCGGGCTGTGTCAAGAGTTAGGCTAAAGCAAATCAATCAATGTGTTACAAAAGTCAGCCTTAATCCGCAGCCTTGTCAGATGGAGGATTTTTGTGTTTGTTTTTTTTACGTTTGGCTTGCAGTTCTCTCCCAATTTTTTTTATTTCTTCATTTATTTATCTGGATTTTTTTTCGTCGTCGATCCCCTAAACCAGTGGTTCTCAACCTTTTTTCAGTGATGTACCGCATGTGAACATTTTTTTAATTCAAATACCCCCTAATCAGAGCAAAGCATTTTTGGTTGAAAAAGAGAGATAAAGAAGTAAAATACAACACTATTTCATCAGTTTCTGATTTATTAAATTGTATAACAGTGCAAAATATTGCTCATTTGTAGTGGTATTTCTTGAACTATTTGGAAAAAAAAGATATAAAAATTACTAAAAACTTGTTGAAAAATAAACAAGTTATTCAATTATAAATAAAGATTTCCACACATAGAAGTAATCATCAACTTAAAGTGCCCTCTTTGGGGATTGTAATAGAGATCCATCTGAATTCATGAACTTAATTCTAAACATTTCTTCACAAAAAAAGAAATTTTGAACATCAATATTTATGGAACATGTCCACAAAAAATCTAGCTGTCAACACTGACTATTGCATTGTTGTATTTTTTTCCCCACAGTTTATGAACTTACATTAATATTTTGTTGAGGTATTATTTAATAAATATATTTATAAAGGATTTTTGAATTGTTGCTCTTTTTAGAATATTTTTTTTTTAAACCTCACGTACCCCTTGGAATACCTTCAATAGCCCCAGGGGTACTCGTACCCCCATTTGAGAACCACTGCCCTAAACTACTCGCGGCCCCCTTGTTACTAGGCCGCACGTCCCACTTTGGGAACCACTGATACAGTAAAAGGTTTCAACAATAAGAGTTCCAAAGTTCTGTCTGAGGTTTCTACATCATTAGGCTAAATAATTCCTTTACTAAACACTTTGCAAGCTAGGTAAGTGGAACATGTTCAAAGGAACAAATATGCTGCATTGTGTGAAGCAAAGCCCAGCTAAACACATCTGATTGACTCTGCTAAGCTGGTCGAGAGCTACGCTAACCATGTTGCCTTCACTTAACACAATAACGCGAGTGATCGAAATGGGTTATCTAACACGCGGCTGGTTTTCCGTCTGCCCTTCAGGTTCTCCAGTTCCAGAGGTGAGCTGGTTCCGTGATGGCCAGGTTCTTTCCGCTGCCACTTTGCCCGGCGTTCAGATCTCGTTCAGCGATGGCCGCGCTGTTCTGAAGATCCCCGCCGTGACCGCCGCACACAGCGGAAGATTTTCTGTCAGAGCAACCAATGGAGCTGGACAAGCCACCAGCACCGCCGAACTGCTTGTAACAGGTGAGAGCTCAGGCAGACTTAATCTCTTTGGCCCAGGGCATAAACCCTCAATGCAGTTGTCTAGTTCACAACAACTCGGGGTAGCTAATTGTCTCTATTGTCGTCGTGTTCTGCAGGTGTTTGCTTGTTGTGCTTTGATGAACTGAATTGTCTCATGTAAACAATTATTCTTTGTTTCTGTGGCCGCATCCATTCAAAAGCCCATAGAGATAATCGCTAATTTATCCATCCATCCATCCATTTTCTGCCGCTTATTCCCGTTCGGGGTCGCGGGGGGCGCTGGCGCCTATCTCAGCTACAATCGGGCGGAAGGCGGGGTACACCCTGGACAAGTCGCCACCTCATCGCAGGGCCAACACAGATAGACAGACAACATTCACACTCACATTCACACACTAGGGCCAATTTTAGTGTTGCCAATCAACCTATCCCCAGGTGCATGTCTTTGGAAGTGGGAGGAAGCCGGAGTACCCGGAGGGAACCCACGCATTCACGGGGAGAACATGCAAACTCCACACAGAAAGATCCCGAGCCTGGATTTGAACCCAGGACTGCAGGACCTATCAACACTTCAAACGCTGTCATCGTGATAGACATATTTCTAAAACGGCCGTAGTATTTAAGTGTATATTGTAGCTGAACCATTTCCCTAAAGATGTAGTGTCTAAAAACATTAGTTTTGTCTTTGTTTTTGCAAATTTTTTGGAGGGTTTTGAATTGGCTTCACTGCGGTAGGAGAAAACAAACGCTTTTCTTTACCCCTTGGATCTATCAACTTTATCTACCTCTTCATATTAGCTTTGGACATTATCTGAAATATAAACACATGACTATATAACATAATGGATTGAACTAAACTGTAGTCAATGTTTTTATTTAAAATAAATACAAAGCTTTACATCATTTCTAAAATATTAATTGTACATTATTTCTTAATATCTAATTACAAACATACTTGAACTGCATTTTTCTTGAACGTGTCTTATATGCACTCACTCAAGCTCCCATAGCCAATACCTGTCCTGGTCGCTAAGACTAATAAAATAAACCATTGTTTATCACTTTTAATTTGTTGCAGGTGAATTAATTATTAATCATACATTTATTATTTTCATAGCTAGAGCATGAAAACCTGTTTAAGATATTCTAAATACAGGTTTTAACAATGAAAAGGCCCTCTACACACAAAAAACTCCCACACTTCGGTCAATTGTCGTAATTGTGCCGTAATTCTTAGCCGAAATAGATGGTTGCAAAATAAACAGTTGACAAATGATTTAAAAAAATGCTGCTTTACTATGTTTTAGGAACTCCCGTTAATGTTCCACCACTCCTGTCTTCGACTGCTCTTCCATACTTTCTTTGGAGCTAGGGCTGGGCGATATATCGGTATAAACGATATATCGCGGGTTTGTCTCTGTGCGATATAGAAAATGACTATGTTGTAATATTCAAGTACACGTTCCCACGCAGTTGCTTTTAGCTGCGGGCATTACACTACAGGCGTTTCTCACTCCTTCTCATCTCTCCTTCTCACAAAGACGTAAAGCAAGCCCGCCTTCTTACATACATCACATACAGTCGCGCCTGTCGCGTCATACGCTCTTGCCGAGCAGAGAGGTAGCAGCATGGCTAACGTTAGCTGAGGCAGGTTGCGCAAGCAGAGCGGAGCGGAGCGAGTTGAGTGACATTACAAGAGAGAGAAGTTGCGAAACTGATCACAAATGGAGGAAGAACAATTAATGCCCTAAAAAACAGCAGGTGTCCATCATCTGGCGGGGGTTTGGCTTCAAGCGGGAAGATATTCAGCAGACAACAGCAATATGCAAAGTATGCAGCAGAAGTGTTACTACAAAAGGTAGCAGCACTACTAATTTGTTCTTTCATTTAAAAAGTCACCCGCGAGAGAATGAAGAGTATTTAATAAATACAGTTTTGGTCAATTGACTTAGTTGTGATTTCCCTCTGTGCATGAAAGTGTAAAAGTAGCATATATTAATGCAGTATGAAGAAGAAACTTTTAATGTAGACACATAGAATCATCATACTGCTGTGATTATATGCATCAAGTGTTCATTCAAGGCTAAAGAAAAATATTGAGATATATATCGTATATTGCGATATGGCATAAAAATATTGTGATATTAATAAAAGCCATTATCGCCCAGCTCTACGTCAAACCAAATCCCCACAAGCAGCGAGAGCCAAAATGTTTGCCCCCTTCCTTCTTAATCTTCTACGCCGAATAGTTTCGTTCAGAAAATGTTGACTTTGATTGCACACAATCCTTGAAATTGCCACAAGTATGCCAAGACAGAGACCTACTAGAATTAAATCCATGTTTTCTTCCATAAACACTGCAACACGTGTGCCATCATGACGTCATGTCTGCATGCTGTTCAGTTTGCGTTCATATTACACATTGCATTTTTTATAATGTGAACGACTATATCATAAGATCGGATTTGACCAAGAAATTCCAAAGTGGACATCCTACACTGTAGTGATAACATAACCACAGTCACCTTTACAAGCTGCAAAATGGCGAGAAACTCACAAGGCTGTCATCAGCCAGCACATTGTACGAGTAACATTAAAGACCAAAGGGGCCACAAACTAAATCTTGTTTACGGCCACAAAAATCCTAAGGCCGGCCCCTCCTTAGACCTATTTAACCTCAGGTAGATTTAAGATAGCCTGACTTGATATCCTTAAAGTTAAAGTACCAATGATTGTCACACACACACTTAGTGTGGTGAAATATGTCCTCTGCATTTGACCTATCCCCTTGATCACTCCCTGGGAGGTGAGGGGAGCAGTGGGCAGCAGTGGTGCCGCGCCCGGGAATCATTTATGGTGATTTAACCCCCAGTTCCAACCCTTGATGTTGAGTGCCAAGCAGGGCGGCAATGGGTCCCATTATTTTCATAGTCTTTGGTATGACTCGGCCGGGGTTTGAACTCCCAACCTACCGATCTCAGGGCGGACACTCTAACCACTAGGCCACTGAGTAATGATACAGGTGAGACTGTTTGGTAAGTACTGTAATGTGTTCTATGTTCGCAGCGGAGACGGCGCCTCCAAACTTCCTTCAGAGACTTCAGAGCTCCACAGTGAGACAAGGCAGTCAGGTGAGACTGAATGTCCAAGTGACAGGCATCCCGACACCTGTGGTCAAGTTCTACCGAGAGGGAGCCGAGATCCAAAGCTCAGCCGACTTCAAGATCCTAATAGATGGAGACCAGTACAGTCTATTGATTGCTGAGGCTTTCCCGGAGGATTCCGGGACATATTCTGTGACCGCAGCTAACAGCAGCGGCCGAGCTACATCCACTGCCGAACTGCTGGTTCAGGGTGAGGCCTACAACCATGCTAGCATAACCAAATGGTGTTGTTGGCGTGCGCCTGCCAACCTGCTGGTGTTTTGTCCCTCCGCAGGTGAAGAAGCTGTGCCTGCCAAGAAAACCAAAAGCATAATCTCCTCCTCGCAGATTGGCGTCCAAAGGGTAAGCTGAAACTTTTCAAAAAATGCCAGCGTTCACTATTTCATGTTTATGATATTTCATGTTTATCTTGTCAGATGGAGACCAGCTTCCAGACCGCCACAATGGAGATGCAAATGGAAGGCGGAATGATGACTCAGCATTTAGCTCACAGGACCCCACCAAGAGTCCCTCCAAAGCCCACTTCGAAATCGCCACCGTCCTATTTTGTCAAAGTGACCGGTGGTCGCCAGCAGTCACCTTCACCTGTCAGACATGTGAAAGGGCCGTCGCCCGCACCCGTGAGGTACACCACTTCAGTATCTGAAGCCTTGACCTGAACCTGACGAAGCGCTAAAGAGTTGTGAGAGACACTTTCTTCGTTGTCCACAGAACCATGTCCCCTTCTACCAGACTGTCCTCTGTCTCTCCCATCCGACCCGTGAAGTCCCCCATGATGACCCGCAAACAGGTAACAACCGCTCGCAGGCGCCATGTAGGTCCGCAACACGGACGCCACGGTTCACGTTGCGTTTGTCTTGCAGGTGTCTGCCTCATCAGATGTGCTGCCGCCGTGGAAGCAGGGCGACTATGTGGCTGAAGCTAGCTACGCGAGCATGACTAGTGTGAGCAGCGCCACCCGGATACAGGAAAGCAAACAGTGGGAACAGCAGGTCACCGCCACCAGAGAGGTACAATCTACATGTCCGTCATGTCTTATTACAGTTGCTGTCCGTTGTCATAGTGCGAACGGTCGATGCCAAATTTGTAATGTGATTAACTCCTATGTGTGACGATGTGATGTCACATGTGCTAACGTCTGGTCAACAAGAAAATTTGTTAGCATGTGAAGTAGAAAGTATATCCTGCATGTCACCTGGTCTCGCTGTGTTGTGACCGTCAGGGCGAGCATGTGTCCCAGTCTGGTCGGAGTGTTGCCAAGGCAACTGTGATGGCAGCCGTGGATCAGGCTCGCAGCCGCAAGGTGCCACCTGACGCAGGCTTGACCGCTGAGCAGGTAGCTGGCGAGAATAAATCAACCCTCTTGACTCCACCTACTTTTCCTTATTTTTCTTTTTCTACTGTCTGGTGTACTCTCTGTGCCACCAGCGGACTCTCTTTATTTGCATGCTTCAAGTCACATGACTTTCTCATGTGCTTCGTGTTCTATCTGCAGGGTGAAGGCAGCCGCCAAACAACCATGGCCGCCGTAGAGGTCGTTCAAGTAGTAGGGGTGCCGCGGGCCGTTGGCGGGCAGACTGAATTAACAACTACAGAAGTGGAAATGAAGCAGCAGGTGGCAGCAGAGAAACATATATCAGCGACTAAAACCGTGGTGTCAGCGCAGGTTGGACGACTTCAGTGACGTCGTATTCAAAAGACGAGTGTACATGATCTCAATGAACTGTGTTGGTCACTTCAGATTGAGACGACTGCTTCCTCCCGTGTGGATGCTCGGTCCCCCTCCACCCCACTTCAACATTTCACTGTTGCGAAAGTTTCCGTTCCCAAAGCTGACGCTCGTCGCGAGGTAAGGAGTGCAGGCTTCCGCTACCGCCCCACTGACTATTCTATTTTTAACATGCCCACTTCCACACCTCTGTGACTTGAAGTGCTGCACTTCCTCTTACTTTCTGAAATACCACCTTTTTCCTTGTGAAGGGTACCGCAGCATCACAGTAAATCAAACACATTCACACTAACAGTACAGTAACGTTCCATTTAGGACGGTGGCACGTGGTTCACACTGTTGCCCGCTTTTAATCTGGTCGTGGGCTCTATGCGAGGACTGTGCATGTTTTCTCCATGCGAATTCCACCATACCAGATGTAAGGATAACTCTTAAACTGGCTTTACTGATGTGGATTTGGTCGCCAGGCACTGTACAGTTGCCGCCCATTGCTCTTTAAGCAGGAAAATACCCCATTTAGCTGTCACTGCGGTAACCTAGTCATTAAATATATCTTGAGGAAAAAAACTCACTGAACATGTCCGACTCTCATCTCTCCCACCACCTTAAACGCCACGTTAATGCCCAAAGCTCCGCCTACTAACTCCTGATAGCTGTACGCCTCAGCTGAATTTGGCCAATGCTTAACATTATTTCCGTTGGCTCGGCCAGGTGTCTATTGCGGGCTCCGCCATGGCCACTCTGCACAAAGAGATGTCCTCCCCCACCAGACCCCGAAAAATCATCAAGCCCGTCAAGTCACCAAGCCCGTCTCGCCGAGGGGCGTTCGAGGTTAAAGTGACAATGGAGGCCCATCCACCACCTTTTAAGGACCCCAAATATCAGAGTCAGTTTGAGTCGCAGGTGGGCAGGCTTTATGCTGAGGAAGAGTTTGAGGACTGGGAGCCTCAGGTGGGTCCTTGTTTTTTATTTCTCCTTTAACCCTGTGTGGATCGTCACCTGCAGTTTGCTCTCCTCATGTTATGTCTCTTCATCCACTTTGTGTGGTCTTTGTCTTGTACCTGCCTTCGTCTCTGTGTCGCATCAGAGCATCACGCTACCATGACAATCTTTGACCATATTTTTGTTTTTCTTTTAGGAGGCGGTTGCAGTTCCCACCATAACCCCGGAACCTGTTGTTCCGCCCACTCTTGTTGCAGTGAGTACTTCTTTCCAAGGCATCTCATGCATGTTTTTGTTTTGTCAGACTTAACCATCCATACGTCTGTTTAGGGCCTCAATAACTTGACAGTGACTGAGGGCGAATCAGTGACGTTGGAGTGCCAGATTAGTGGCCAACCCACCCCTGTCATCATGTGGTTCAGAGAAGACTACAAGATCGAGAGTTCCATTGACTTCCAGATTAGCTATGAGGGCAGTTTTGCCCGACTCATGATCCGCGAGGCGTTTGCAGAGGACAGCGGCCGCTTCACTTGTACCGCCACCAGTGAGGCGGGAACTGTCAGCACTTCTTGCTACCTGCTGGTCAAAGGTAAAAAAGCAGCTTTACTCCTAAAAGTCCCATTACATGTACGGCAGCTGTTAGATTTCAAATCGGTCCATTTTATCTCGTAGTTTCTGAAGAAATCGAGAGCCGAGAAGAGACTATGGCCGTTTCACAAGTGGAAATGACTCATGAAAAAACGTAAGTCAGTCAGGCGGTTCTGATCGGAATTTTTTTGTATTTTTACAACATTCTTGGTCCTCCTTTAGTGTTGCAGTTGAGACAACACACCAAACGACAGTGGAGGTGACCACAGGAGAGGCCACAGCTCCTTTCTTCATCAAAAAGCCGACAGTCCAGAAGCTGGTGGAAGGAGCCAGCGTCGCATTCGAGTGTCAAGTGGGAGGAAACCCCAGACCTCACATAATTTGGAAAAAAAGCGGCATCGTTCTCACAACTGGATACAGGTTGGTTCATACGGAACACGATGCCCTGTTATCTTCTGGCTTGATCAACCAATCGTACAATCTATTTCCAAATTTGATTGGTTTTCAAACAGGTTTTGTTAATAGAAAAGTTTGTATATTAAAGCAAATTTCTTCACAAGAAACAATGTAAATATAAATATTGGTTTCCAGCCTCGACAAAAGTTTGCACTGAGGTGTTTAAGTAATTGCATTTTACTACATTTTAAACAAACATAACAATCTTCACTCATTTAAGCAATATGCTTTACCTCAACGATAACCAGCTTCATCCAAATATATATGCCATAACAACAACAATGAACACAACGTGTGGTCTTACATTAAAGTTTCATTTAAAGTTTTAAGTCCTTTCCTTACACAGCTTTTTATTTCAATACAAGTGTGTCCACCATGTGTTTCTTGCTCTCCTATCTCTACTGCACACCAGTCAAATTAATGGTGCAGAGTTTCACATTTGTCCGTGAGACTCGCCGTTTATTACAGCTGATTGCGGACACTAGCTTGTGTGCGCTGCAGTACTCGAGCTCACGTTATACAAGGCGCATGCTGGCAACTGCCACCACTGCTCCGAGTGGTGCGCAAAAAATAGTTGTCCGGCTGAGAGACGAGTGTTCTAGCTAAAAGCCCGAGCTTGCAGCCTAGCAGCCAGCACTTCTCTTGAAGTCGTCGGGAGTGAGGTTTCGTACTCGCCCAGCCACACAAGCTGCCCTACGTTACACTTACGTACGCGCCCAGCCCACTACAACACTATTCTATATATATTTTTGCGGCCCCTGTGTAAACATTTGAATTGTAACAAGCATTGACAGTACAAAGGAAGGTTGAGTTACTCATCATAAGATTTGTGTCCCACAATTCCCTGGAGAAAGAGAGTCAGCTCTGTTTCCACAAAATGTTATTATTAGTGAGAAGGTCTGCCTCATGGATTGTAGTTTGTTAAATAATAAAGATTACACCCCTGCATGATGGTTGCAAGTTAAGAAGTGTCTCATGTTGATTTCTCAAATCTCAGTGATATTTGTATCGATGTAAATGTCTAATTTCAAAAAAACCTTAAAAAGGAGATTTCAAAAACTTTTTAGTAGAATATTTCCCGTGAAGAGATCCTGAATACATGCAAAACTCAGTCTCTGCCAATTATGTAAAGTTGGGTCTAGTCAGGAGGGTTAAATAATGATAAATTGCTTGTACTTGTATAGCGCTTTTCTACCTCCAAGGTACTCAAAGCGGTTTGACACTACTTCCACATTTACCCATTCACACACACATTCACACACTGATGGAGGGAGCTGCCACTTCACCCATCAGGAGCAAGGGTGAAGTGTCTTGCTCAGGACACAACGGATGTGACGAGGTTTGTACTAGGTGGGAATTGAACCAGGGACCCTCGAGTTGCACACGGCCACTCTTCCACTGCGCCACGCCTACCCTCAATGTGTGCCAAACAGCTGGAATATCAATATGCTCATTTGGAAGTTTTAGCTTTATTTGAGCTCTCATCTTTAAACATGTATTCCTTTTTAGATATAAAGTGACCTACAAGAGAGAGACAGGTGAATGCAGACTGGAGATCTCAATGACGTTTGCCGATGATGCGGGAGAATATTCCGTCTTTGCCAGGAATTCACATGGAGAAGCTTCTGCTTCCATCAGCTTGCTGGAGGAAGGTAACAGCTCTGTTCCCCGGACTTCAGGAATGAAAAAAAAAAACTTGTCAATATGATATATTCTGCGCTACATCCACAGAGGCGTATGAAGCCTACATGAAGCAATTTGACATAACGTATAAAACTGAAGTGACTACAACAACAGTTGCTGAGGAGCCCTCTGTGCTTGTGAGCCAGTATGAGCAAGAACACAGGAGAGGAACAACAGGAATGAGCTTTGTCTCAGAAACGGTACTTATTTCGCATCCACCCGTCTCGTAGCTTATCTAGTAAAGTTCCAACAAAAGATGAGCTTGTTTTTTTTTCCCCAGGAATTCTTCATTTCAGCCTTTGAAGAGCGAATCATCCAGGAGATTGAGCTCCGCATCATGAGGATTAGTTACAAAGAACTGGCGGCAGAGGACGGAGAACTGACAGTGAGCGTCTCAGATGAGGAGGCGGTGCAGTCCACCTTTGACACACCAGTTAAAAACTACCGGATCATGGAGGGAATGGGCGTTACTTTCCACTGCAAGATGGCCGGAGTTCCGTTGCCAAAGGTAAGTACCTCTAAGCAGTTCACACCAGAATCGATAGAAAGGAATATTCTCCCAACAGATTCAATATCATATATATTTAATTAGTTTGTTACTTAAATAACTTTGCTGGGTTTCCCACCAAAGTATTTACCGGTAGTTTAAATTCATTTTCTGTTTCCTGGCAGATTGCCTGGTACAAAGATGGTCAGCGTATCCAGCCTGGTGGACGATACCAGGTGGAGGTTCTTCAGGACGGGCGAGCCAGCCTGCGTCTCCCAGTGGTTCTACCAGAAGACGAGGGTGTGTACACCGCCTTCGCTGCCAATATGAAGGGGAACGCCGTCAGCTCTGGGAAGCTCTACGTGGAGCCTTCAGGAACAGTATCGCCTCAGAGATACACGCCACAACCAGCCATACAAAGGATCCAGTAAGTCAAACGATCTCTCATAAGTCCAATCAGATGGCCATTTCAAGTTTTCATAGAGGATGGCTTTTTTGCTTAAATCGCTTTTGGGTTATTTTAAAATGTTTTACTTATGTTTTAGGTCCGCATCTCCACGTTCTCTGAGCCGCTCACCAGGTCGTTCTCCCAGTCGTTCTCCCGGACGTTCTCCTGCACGACGGCTGGACGACACAGATGAGGCTCAGCTAGAAAGACTTTACAAACCTGTCTTCGTCATGAAGCCAACTTCGCTAAAATGCTCGGAAGGGCAAACTGCCAGATTTGACTTGAAGGTCGTTGGTAGACCCATGCCTGAAACATACTGGTTTCACAATGGTGCGTGGAATACAACAAAATTCCACAAGAAAATCCCGAATATCAGCAATAAAAATGTACCCATTTTGTTTGCAGGACAACAAGTGATCAATGACTACACCCACAAGATAGTAATTAAGGAGGATGGTGTTCAGTCCCTGATCATTGTCCCTGCAATGCCACAAGACTCTGGCGAGTGGACAGTTGTAGCTCAAAACCGAGCGGGACGAACCTCCATCTCTGTGACCCTTACCGTTGAGGGTACGTGTCTATCAAAGTTTAATTTCTGTCCTGTAATTGAATTATTGTGTGTTTAACCTCACCATGGTTGTTCTCATCTTCCAGCACGAGAAAGTATGTCACGCCCTCATTTCATTGAGAAGCTAAAAAACATAACAGTAAAACAGGGAACTCTTGTTGAGTTGGCTGTTAAGGCTATTGGAAACCCTGTGCCTGACATCGTCTGGCTGAAAAACAGTGACATCATCACCCAGCACAAGCACCCATATATAAAGTATGTGTTTTTAAACACAGTCTAATCATTTTAATGAGGTGATGTCATCCTAATAATGTGACTTTTTTTTTTTAGGATTGATGGCACTAAGGGAGAGGCGAAATTCCAGATCCCGTCCGCTTCAAATTCAGACAGTGCTTGGTACACAGCCACAGCTATTAACAGAGCTGGCAGGGACACCACTCGATGCAGAGTCAATGTCGAGGTGGACTTTGCCGCACCACAAACAGAGAGGAAGCTCATTATTACCAAAGGAACTTACAAGGCCAAAGAGATTGCCGCTCCGGAGCTAGAGCCTCTTCATCTTCGCTATGGCCAAGAGCAGTGGGTGGAGGGAGACCTTTACGATAAAGAAAAGCAGCAGAAACCACAATTTAAGAAGAAACTGACTTCTATTCGAATGAAGAACTTTGGCCCTGCTCATTTTGAGTGTAGGCTGACCCCCATTGGTGACCCCACCATGGTGGTAGAGTGGCTTCATGATGGCAAACCCCTTGAAGCTGCGAACAGACTACGTATGGTCAATGAATTTGGCTATTGCAGTCTTGACTATGACGTAGCTTATGCAAGAGACAGTGGTGTCATCACCTGCAGAGCCACCAACAAGTTTGGAGTAGACCAAACCTCGGCCACCCTGATTGTCAAGGATGAAAAGGGTCTTGTCGAGGAGAGCCAGCTTCCCGAAGGTAGGAAGGGAGCTCACAGAATCGAGGAGATTGAACGCATGGCTCACGAGGGAGGACCTGCAGGAGTCAGCACTGATGAGGAATCTGAAAAGACCAAACCCGATATTGTCTTACTGCCCGAGCCAGCCAGAGTGCTGGAAGGTGAAATTGCCCGATTCCGCTGCAGAGTGACTGGTTACCCTGCACCAAAAGTTAACTGGTACCTAAATGGACAACTAATCCGCAAGAGCAAACGATACCGACTTCGTTATGACGGCATATACTACTTGGAGATTGTTGACATCAAGTCCTATGATACAGGAGAGGTCAAGGTGGTCGCAGATAACCCTTTGGGTACAACGGAGCACATCGTGAAGCTGGAAGTCACACAGAGGGAGGACTTTAGATCTGTCTTACGTCGTGCACCTGAACCAAAGGTAGCAGAACCCCTACATGAGTCTGGCAGAATTGGTTTTGGTGTTGTGAAGGTGGATCAACCTGTTGATGTCAAACAAGACAAAGAAGTTGTTAAATTAAGGAAGACACAAAGAATTGTTCATGAGAAAACCTCAGAGGAGTCAGATGAGCTGAAGAGTAAGTTCAAGCGCAGGACAGAAGAAGGGTTCTATGAGTCCATCTCTGCGGTGGAATTGAAGTCTCGCAAGCGGGATGACTCTTATGAAGATTTATTGAAGAAGACAAAAGATGAGCTGCTTCATCACCTGAAAGAGAAGGAGGAGGCTGAGAGGAAAAGGTTGGAGGAGCAGGGAGTGGTGACTATCCCCACAATCAAACCTGAAAGGATCCAGCTTTCCCCTAGCATGGAAGCTCCAAAGATTCTGGAACGCATCTCAAGCCAAACAGTTGCTCCAATGGATGAGGTTCGTTTCCGACTTCGAGTTGTCGGCAGACCGGAGCCAGAGTGCCAGTGGTTCAAGAATGGTATTGAACTGGAGAAGTCTGAACGTGTCTACTGGTACTGGCCAGAAGACCACTTGTGTGAGCTTGTTATCCGAGACGTTAATGCTGAGGACTCTGCCAGCATCATGGTCAAAGCTGTGAACATTGCTGGAGAGGCTTCCAGTCACGCCTTTTTGCTGGTGCAAGGTATTGGCACGAGCAGTCTTATATATCTCAAAGCATTGTGTTTTCTTCATTATTCATACGATACTTAATTCTCTTTGTGCAGCCAAGGCAGCTATTAGCTTTACTCAATATCTGGAGGATGCCAGCGCCAATGAGAAGGACACCATGGTGACCTTCGAGTGTGAAACCAACGAACCTTTTGTCAAAGTGAAATGGCTGAAGAACGACATCGAAATATTTTCCGGTGACAAATATAGAATGCACTCTGATAGAAATGTCCACTTCCTGTCTGTGCTTATGATCGACATGAGGGATGATGCAGAATACACCTGCATGATTGCAGAGGATGAGAGTATCCGCACAAATGCTAGGCTTTATGTCGAAGGTAATCTTAAATACTACTGTATTTTTTGGAAGATGTTCTTGATAATGGTTCTTAATGTCACCAAATTCAGGTGCTGAGCTAGAGCTTATCAAACACCTGGAGAGCATCGAAGTTCCCGAGACCTACTCTGGAGAATTTGAGGTTGAGTTGTCTCGTGAGGATGCTGAGGGTAGCTGGTTCTTTCAAGACAAGGAACTGTCTCCCAGCAGTAAACATGTGATCTCCTCCCGACGGGGAAGGCACACCTTGACTGTGAAGAATGTCAAGAAAGCAGACCAGGGGATGTACACCTTTTTATGTGGCGACCTAAAGACCAGCGCTTCATTGAAGATGAAATGTAAGAAGCATTCTGACAACAGTGACTGCGTAGTTCACATATTACTATTAGAACAGCACATCTTCAGTAGGGTAAAACTATCCTGTCTCACAGCAGTCTAAACCCAGCAGTTCAGCAGTCACGTTGGAAAGATGTTTGCAAATTGATTTGTTGACTTGTTGGATTTTTGTGCTACTAGATTTGCATGTTTATGAGCTGGATTAGGGAAAAACATATTTTAGAGACACTGTTAAAACTTAATTGAATTTGACAGAATTAGAAGCTATACAATTGATCCAAACAATATAGTTGCATGCTAAAAAAATACATCTGAATCTACATACTGATCTTTAACAGGAATTTCTCTGGAACGCATTAAATGAATTAATAACAACAATGATATTTTGTTGAATGTAACATACATTGGGTGTACAAAAATGGCGCCGTTCACTAATCACAGTTTTAGGAATTGTTGTTCTGCACAGAATCCTTTGGAATATTCCTCCTCGTCATTGATTGTCATTTAGTCATCAATGGCCGGATCAAAATTGTGCTCTCACAGAGTTTGTCTCTCTAGTGCGTCCAGTGACCCTGCTGCAGCCACTGAGTGACCTCACGGTCTGTGAGGGTGAAATTGCTCAACTGGAGGTCAAGTTCTCTCAGGAGAATGTTGAGGGGACCTGGATGAAGAACAGCCAGGCCATCACTGCCTCTGACCGCATCCACATCGTCATTGACAAAGCTGTCCATAAGCTTCTGGTTGAAAACGTCAGCCGGGAAGATGCAGCTTCATATTCGTTTTTGGTTCCCACACAGTATATCACCACCTCGTGCAAACTCACAGTTCAGAGTAAGATGATTCCGAAAAAAATCTCCTAGAACTTTAACTAGTTTGTGCTTTGATGTTTTGGATTATAATTGTGTTTGTCTTTGCAGCCATTGAAATTGTGGTACCCCTAAAAGATGTGACTTCCATTGAAGGCTCCAAGGCAGTTTTGGAAGCTAAGATTACTGCCCAAGATGTTGGTTCTGTCAAATGGTACCACAATGACAAACCCATGATGGCCAGTGACAGGATTCAAATGGTGGCGAAAGGAGCCAAGCAGCGACTTGTGTTTAATAGAACCTTTGCCTCAGATGAAGGACACTACAAGCTGCTAGTTGGGAAGGTCTCCACCAGCTGCAATCTGACTGTGGAAAGTAAGACAGACTGATTAATTAATCTTGTTATTGGGCTAAATATCTGCATTACTGAAATGAGCAGTACTTAAGCTAATGTTTTTATGAAACCTGTCAACAGAGATTCACATTGTAAAACACATGGAGGACAAAGTGTGCTCCGAGTCTCAGAATGTCACTTTCGACGTTGAAATTTCTCATGCTGGCATCGACCCAGTCTGGACCTTCAGGAATCAACAGCTTAAGCCTGGTCCCAAGTATAAAATGGAGTCCAAAGACAAGAGGCACTATTTGACTGTCATCGACACCATGAAGGATGCAGAGGGACAGTACACCTTCCACGCCGGTGAAAAGACTTCCAGCTCCAAACTGACTGTCTCTGGTAAGTTTTAACATTCACATTCAAATTTGCTCCTGATAGTTTAGAACCACCAAGCATGCATTGCTCTCTTCCATCAGGTGGCGCCATCACCCGTCCCTTGCAAGATGTGACGGTAGCCGAGTCACAGACTGCAGAATTGGAATGTGAAGTCGCTAACGCGAACGCTGAGGGCAAGTGGTTAAAGGATGGTCAGCCGGTGAACTTCAATGCCAATGTGGTGAGTAAGGTGAAGGGAGCCGTCCGACGCCTCGTCATCATCATCACTCGACCTCAGGATATTGGCGAGTACACCTACCAAGTGGCCAATTCTAAAACCTCCGCAAACCTAAGGGTGGAATGTAGGTTCTATTGTCTCGTAGTCAGCACATCTGCTAATTTTGGCAGTAAAACTCATCTTGAATCCATACCTTCCTGTCTTTCCTTGCACAGCGGTCAAGATCAAGAAAACTATAAGGAACCAGACTGTGACAGAGACACAGGAGGCGGTGTTTACACTGGAGCTTACCCACGTCGATGTTAAAGGAGCCCAGTGGGTCAGAAACGGTGTGGAGCTGCTCAACAGCGACAAGTACGAGATCACATCTGAAGGCACCATCCATACACTGAAGGTCAAGAACTGTAACATGCAGGATGAGAATGTTTACTCCTTCAAACTGGGAAAACTGACAGCCAACGCTCGTCTCAACGTCGAGAGTAAGTGTCTTTCAAATCTACAATTCAATATAAAATAACCCTTTGCAGAATTAACTCTTAAATGTCTCTGCAGTAATCAAGATTGTGAAGAAGATCAAAAATGTAAAGTGTCTGGTGGATGCTACCGTCTCCTTCGAGATGAGTCTATCACATGACAACATCCCGGTCAGGTGGATGCACAAAGGGGTGGAGCTAAAGTCCAGCGACACATGCAAGATTTTCTCTGAGCGCAAGGCTCACAAACTAGTTCTCCAGAAGGTGGACAGTAACAGTGAAGGGGAATACACTGCGCAGGTCGGACACCTGCAGAGCAGTGCCACGCTCACAGTCGAAGGTACGCAATTATCCCATCAAGCATCAGTTAATTCCATCAGTTATTTTTGAATTTTGGTATTTAGTGTTTGCTGAGTTTTATTTATTTGTGCAAACATCTTTTCAGCTCTTCATGTGACCAAACCCTTGAAGAATGTGAAAGTGACTGAGACACAGGCAGCCACCTTTGAGTGTGAAGTGTCCCACTTTAACGTCCCCTCTACCTGGCTGAAGAATGGTGTGGAGATTGAAATGAGCGAAAAGTTCAGGATCGTGGTTCAGGGAAAACTTCACCAACTGAAGATCATGAACACCAGCAGGAACGACTCTGCCGAGTATACGTTTGTGTGTGGGAACGACCGAGTGTCGGCAACACTCACTGTCAGCCGTAAGACCAAAACTGCTTCATTTTTTTCCACAGGCTCTGCCTCCAGTCTACATCCATAATTGACAAGATTTTTTTCATTTTGTCTAGCCGTTCTAATCACCTCCATGCTGAAGGACCTGAATGCTCAGGAGCGAGACACCATTACATTTGAAGTCACCGTCAACCACGAGGGCATCACCTACAAATGGCTGAAGAATGGCATTGAGATAAAGTCGTCGGAGAGATGCCAAGTGCGGAGCCGGCAGCTCACGCACTCACTCACTGTTCGTAATGTTCACTTTGGGGATGGAGGAGAGTACCAGTTTGTGGCTGGCTCTGCTGCCAGTGCTGCAAACTTGTTTGTTGAAGGTGAGTTCAGCAAAAAATTAATTGATGATCTATTAGTACATCAGAGTTTCAACTGAAAATGCAGAAAATAACTCAGTGAACCCCAGGAAACCCAAAATACCCTTTAAAGCAATCACATTTCTCCATTAGACGGCTTCATGACATTTGAATTAAATATCAAATCAAACCAACCAAGAACATTTTCCTCAAACGCCTGTGGCACATGACAACCAGATGGTCCTTAAAAACAAATTCAATTCCACAAAAAGCCACTGTGACATTACACACAGTTTGAACAGTAACGCTGTTTGAATACAGGAAAATAAAACACTGCTTTAATCAAATGATTATTTGGCGTACCACTAGATAGAGGCTGCGTATCACTCATGGTACATGTACCACAGTATGAGAATCACTGATATAAACCTAAGAACTTTGCTGCATTTAAGGTTGAGTTTGTTTTCCCTCTTTGGACACTTATTTGAGCTTCATACTATATCTCGGCATCCCTTCTCACAGCTCGTGTAATTGAGTTCACCAAGAAGATTAAGGACATAAAGATAACAGAGAAGAAGAAGGCGATATTTGAATGTGAGGTGTCAGAACCGAACATCCAGGTTATTTGGATGAAGGACGGTCAGGAGCTGGACATGTCACAAGAAAGGTATGGTGCTGTCAGGGCAGATGTTTAAACAACTGAAATATAGAAAGAGTTGGAGCTGAAGGTCCTTCTGTGTTCTCTGTAGGTACATCGTGACAGCAGAGAAGTATGTCCACCGGCTCATGGTCCAGACCGTACGTCTATCTGATGCTGGAGAGTTTTCAGTGGTGGCCGGCTCAAGCGTCTCGAAGGCCCAGCTCATTGTGGAAGGCCGTGACATCCGTATCTCTGAACCGGCTGCACGAGTAGTCACGGTGAGTTTTTTACATTGTTATTAAAGAAACAAATTATTGTCAAACCGCAGACAAACAATTGGATTGTTCGGTCAGATTCCACTGGAAGACACTAAGAATCCTAAAGCCTGTTGGTCTCTCTTGCAGGTTCTGGAGAAACATAGAGCAACTTTTGAATTTGAAGTTAACGAGGATGACGTTGAAGGTCGTTGGCTGAGGAATGGGGTGGAGATCCAGTTCTCAGTGGAGGAGCGGTTCAACTATGTCACCATTAGGAAGGTCCACCGTCTTACGATCTCTGAAACCTATAGAAGTGATGCTGGCGAGTACACCTTCATTGCCGGCAAGAACAGAAGCACAATCAACCTGAGAGTTAACAGTAAGTCCTGGAAGACAAATTCAATTTAAAAGCTGGAAGCAGCTTTGACGTTTGTGCGTTCAAGTATAGTCCTGGTCACTAAGCCAATTTTTGTCTGTGTGGTTTAGTCCCGGAACCGCCTCAAATCCTCCACCACATGGAGGCATTGTCAGTGGAGGCGGGCAGGCCGGCTCGTTTCTCTGTGGCAGTGAGTGGCGTTCCTCAGCCTCAGGTCTTCTGGTACAAGAACTCGCAGGCGCTGTCTTCAGGCTTCAAGTGCAAGTTCCTTCATGACGCTGGTGAGCACACCCTGCTGCTGATCGAGGTCTTCCCAGAAGATGCTGCTATATATACCTGTGAGGCCAAAAACGACTATGGCGTTGCCACCAGCACTGCTACGCTCAATGTGGAAGGTAGCCTGTTTCTTTCCTAAGCAGAGAAATGGTCCACTTCCGACGTAGTGTATATTTAGCTTGTGTTTTTTTCACAGTGCCTGAAGTGGTTTCTCCAGACTTGGCTGCTTCCGTTGCTCCTCCTGTTATCATCTCACCCGTTTCCAGCACTTCTACCCGTGAGGGAGAATCAGCTCGCTTTCAGTGCAGAATTCGAGGAGATGGTATGAAGCATAACTATCTCTCGATAGACAAATTCCTAAATCAGTGTTCAGAGATTTTGTCAAAGAGAATAAGAGTAATTATTAGGTAATATCATTATTCACTAAATTAAGCTTTCATAGTCAGCATCAACACATTGTCTGTACAGTATGCTGCTTGAATCTTATTAGCTATTAGCTAAGTAATTTGTTAGCTAATTAATGATCATAGCATTTCTCCTTGACCAGATGTAAAGATAAGCTGGTTCCACAAAGAGAAGGAGATCAAGCAGTCAGCATTCTTCAGAATGTCTCAGTTTGACGACAGCTGTCAGTTGGAGATCTCCAGAGTGTACCTGGAGGACGAGGGCGAGTACACGTGTGTTGCCAGCAACAATGCCGGAACCGCATCAAGCTCAGCAACCCTCACTCTGGACGGTAAATATTTTCTACAGTCTTTTAAAATTAAAGTGATGGTATAGCATGAATGGTCAAGGTCACATGGCAAGTTATCAAGTCGAAATCAACAAAAGCATGCTAACATTGGGCTTAAGACAAACAAACATGCTTCCTTTCAGGACAAAAACAATCACTGGACACACCCGCCAAGTGGCATGTCTCCACTACACTCAGCAGTCAACAGCCCGCTATTAGCCAAAAGCCAATTTTCATACTGCCAATCACAAGCTGCTCAGTGCCGCACGGAGAGGTGGCCCGCTTTCACGCATGTGTGTCCAGCACCCCCATACCGAAGATAAGCTGGTTCCACAACCAGCAGCCAATTCAGCCCACCAAGAATGTGGTGTTCCATTATGACGAGGTGACAAGCACCGCCACCCTCATTATAGTGGACGCTTTCCTTGAGCATGGGGGCCAGTACACCTGCAGAGCGGCCAATCCTGCGGGAGAGGCCGCCTGCTCGGCCATGCTGGTCATCACCAATGTGGAAGAATTAGAAGGTAACCTCCAGAAAAGTTGGCTGCAGCAAGATCCCTTCACTCTCCTTCAGCTCCATCTTGTTGTCCCCCAAACCGAGCATGTCTGTCTCAAATTAATCATTAAAATAACCAGACAATCAGGGTTGGTTCAAAAATATTTTTTGATATTGTCAGACAAGGTTGGCGCTACCAAAAAAAGTTGTTTCTTTAAAAAATTTTTATCAAAGGCAACTCACACACTAAAAAAACCTTGGTTGCTGAGATAGGCTCCAGCACCCTCCACAAAACCTAAAAGGGACAATCGGTATAAAATGGATGGATGGATGGAGTCCTTGTGCCATTTTTTCACTTTGAACGAGGGCTGGACAATTTTGGAATTTTGATTTTGATTTCGATTATGGCTTTCCACGATCATAAAAATATATATTTTTTTAATAAATAAAACATCCATGCAAATTCCGGAACTTGTAATGGTGAAACAGATCAGTGACAGATCAGTGAAAAAAAGACAACGTCTACTAGGAAGTTTGGGATCTCATCGTCTTTTTTACTACTTTTTATTTGACTCAGTACTAATTAATAATTTAAACTCAACAAAAAAAGGAAGGCACACAGTATGATTTCCGAGTTGAAGTAACCGCGGATGTAGTCACATAAGTGACCAGTCAAACAGAATATGCTGATAAACGCAAAATAATATCAGGGAAACTGTGACTGAAATCCTGTCATTGTGAGTAGAAGTAACATTTGTTTGGGAAAATAATGTGTCCAAAAACGCTCATTCAGCTCCTAAAGACGTCCTGAACTAAACAATGTCGAGTTGGTCACTTGAGACAGCAGCTAAACTACAACGCTAAAGCTAACAGGAACAATCTATACTAAAACAACACATCTCAACTGCTTGTGTTGTTGTGAAGAACATCATTGAAGTTAATGTTAACCCATAAACAAGAGGAGAGCAGCCGCAACTTGGAAGTGGGGCCGCGCTTTCTTCTTTTTTTTTTTTACTGCCTAAAGTCCTTTCTTTACTAGTCAAGCTGAGAACAACAGACTCATCCCTCCACCATCTTTCCTCACTTCTGTGTTTCCTTTCTCCCTCACAGAAAAAGTGTGCATGAACCTCCCATCACTTGATTTTCTTGCTCGTGCAGCCACAAACATCTTTAAAACTTTCTGCTTGAGGAAAATAAGAACCTGTCCTTTGTTCTTTGCCCCAAAAAAACCTTTGTCTTTGAAGCTTACATTTCATAAAAGACAGTAACAGGTTCTTGTTTTGCATACAATTTGACACGACTCAGATGACTGCGGGTATAAATCACGTTTGTGTAAAAGAAAAATCTAAATTTGTTTTTCTTTTTTTCGTCCACAGTAACTCATGTAAGAGAGCAGATCAAAGCCACCATTGAGCAAGAAGTCAAAGGTAAGGTCCACCTCATTATCTATCCAACGCATATATTTGTGTCTCACATGCTGAGACAAAGGACGTTCTTGCTCGATTAATCTGTCACTCTGAAAGTGGTCTGTTTGTGGTGATGGGGTTTCAGGCAACATCTACAAACGGCTGTTAGATTGTGAAACAGCCGTTAAGTTAAACTTTTCTGTCCAGTCACATGAGAATTTGCATGTCATTTATTATGTGTCATGAAAATTTGGTTCCCTCAAACGAGCACAGTTTGCATCAACTTTTACTTTTGCATGAAGGTTATTCCGATCTTTGGCTAGAAATGTTTGAGGTTGTGTCTTTCTCAGATCTGATGTGCAATGTATGCACTATCATGGTAAATTTCTTCATGTAAATAAATATTTCTTATCCTGGCTTGCAGATAACGAGGATGTGACTTCTGTGATTTGCAATCATAACATCACCAGTAAACTATATTAGTTCGAATAAACGCCTTCTTACCAAATTTATCACTTTATTTGCTATATTATGCTATGGAGACGTCATTCCTCTTACATTTAAGGACTAGAAAGGGCGTTTATTCCCCTGTCTGCAAGTCAGGTAAGAAGTATTCAAACGGAAAGGCACTACAGTTATATGGTAAACAAATCGATTAATAGCAGCCTATCTTGGAATTTTGCTTTGTAAACCATCATAAATAATAATTTGTTTTTAAGAAATTTCCACAGAAGAAGGATCAAAACTTCCTGCAGGTTTCTTATAAAAAGAATCAAGTCTTGCGTTTATTCGAACAAATATGGTGAGTGAAATCATTTCTTATGGCATTGTGACTGCATGCATGTAATATTTCCATTCATTAGTCATTCATATATACTTCTCAGTTTTAAATACAGCCTGAGTTTTACTGACAGTTATTATATTTTTCCACAGAACTGTTTTTTCATCAGAACAAAGAAATTCTCAGCACTGCTCCGAAGCTTCGAGGAGCATTCTCGGACACAGACGACTTCCTGGACCATGGCGTGGTGTCAGTCAACCGGTGCTCCAGTAGAACCTCCTCTATTAGCTCCTGGACAGAAAAAATCAAACCTTCTTTCACCAAGAAAGTCAAGTTCCAGTCAGTTCTGGAGGGGGAACCAGTTGTGTTTAAGTGTAAATTGGTGGCTTTCCCTCTGCCAACTATTCTTTGGTTTCATAACAATCGGTCAGTTCCCAGAGAACATAGGCGAAGGATCTGCACTGAAAGTGCAATACACATGCACACAAGCAGTTTGATTATCGATAGTGTTAAAGAAAAGGACTGTGGCAGTTACAAGGTCATGGCAATAAACACAGAAGGTTCTGCTGAGTCTACAGCGTCACTTTTAGTATCACTGAGAGAAGAGCAGTCGGCCAACTACCTCAGCTTTATCCGCCGTTCTGCCAAGGCCCACAAAAGCATGGACGCTCTGGCAGAGCAGAGAAAGGACAGGAAGTTTCGAGTAGACCTCAGGTATGTTGGATCTCCATTTGACAAGATGTCAAAGGTCCATCGCGGGCGGTCTCGGTCAAAATATGCTCTTGTGCGTACTGTCTACTTTCATTCAGGTTCGGTTAGACACGAAGAAGAATTTCACAAAAAGTCTAAGCGTCTAGAGACAGCCTCAGAGCGGGCCCCTTCTCCTCCCGCGATGTTTGACGGATCTGATCGCTTTAATGACAGATTCAGCGACATTTACTGTGACCGTCGCACTGGAGCTCGTTTCAGTGATAAGTTTAGTGACCGTTGCAGTGACCGATACAGTGAAAGGTTTAGTGACACGGAGAGTCTTCACAATGAGGTGAGAACTAAACTTACCACTCTACAAAGAGCTGTCAGGCAAAAGAAGAGGCTTTCTATCTCGACCATGTCTTCTTCTGAGTTTGAGTCTGAGTCAGTAGCCAGTGAGTCGAGCTATGCAGATAACGCCGAGCAACTCAGGGTCAAGCCAGCCTTGATTCCTGATATTCAGCATTCTAAAAGAGCCTTTCATTTTGGGGAGAGTCAGAGCTTGGATGTGAACAAGGAGACTGTTAAGCCGAGTGTGAGACATTCATTTGAGCCTCAGTCCAGAACCAGAGCCATTCAGATTATAAAAGGTGAGCAAGTTGAATTGGTTGAGCCACAAAGCCAGACAAATACTGAAAAATACTCTGAGATGTTTGAACTTGAAAATGTACAATGTTTTAACGATCCAGCCCAAAGGATTAGTGGGCTTCAACGCAGACTGACAGAACACAAAGTTGAGTGTCCGACGGAATGCAAAGTTGAATGTCCGACAATGAACAATGAACCTCCATTAGCTGAATCATTTGCACTTAAGGAAGCTGCCTCCACTGACATCAGGGAACCTGCAGGAACTAAAGCCACTAAAAACGAATTCAGGTTCATTAAGTCCACCAGGCACCAACTCCCACCTGAAACCACAGAACACATAGCAACAACAAAACTAATCGACGATGAGGATCCATCTTTTGAGGGTCCGTATGAGAGTCAGGACGTTGAGAATCGGGAACTTGATGAAAAATGTGTGTCTCTGCCAATATGTATATGGTCCCAAGGCAATAGAATGTCAGAAGACAAAACATTCCACTCCGAATGTGAGCTGCCCATGCCAGTTGAGTTGCTGTACATGGAACCTGAAGGGCACATTTACACCCAGCAGGAAATAAGTGAAGTAACAACAACAAAAACTGAAGCCATGGACTGTTTCCACATATGTCCCACAGTAAAGGCCAAGGAAATTGAACCAGAAACTGTAACTGTTTCAACACCTCAATTACCCAAAGTTGAAATCAGGGCTGAGGAAAAAGAAAAGGAGAAGCAGTCAATTGTACCACCGGCATCACTTTTAGTGAAAATGCATCCAGTGGCAAAGCCTAAAAAAAAAGGAACAGAAGGAGAAACAATAAATGTTGAGGAAAAATGTGCTGGACAGTCCTTGAGGGAACAGTATGAAAGGAGCCTTGAAGCAGAGCGGATTGAGTGTGAGGGAAAACTACTCGCTCTACGAATCAAGAAATGGCAAAAAGGTATGCAGGTCACACAGGGGGAAATATTTAATCCACAAATTGGCCAGTTAATGGCAGATAAAACACCATACAAGGAATTTGAACCTGTACCTGCAAGTGTTTCAACTACTCGATCATCCAAAGTTGAAATCAGAGTAGAAGAAAGAAAAGATGAGGAACAATTAATGGTACCACAGCCATCACTTAGAGTTGAAATGCAGACAGTGGCAAGGCCTAAAATAAAAAGAACTGAAGGAGCGACACAAAATGCTGAGGACAAATGTGCTGGAGAGTCCTTGAGTGAACAATATGAGAGGAGCCTAAAAGCAGAGCGGATTGAGTGTGAGGAAACACTCCTGGCCCTACGAATCCAGAATATGCAGATCACACAGGAGGAAACATTTAAACCTGAAATGCATCTGATAATGGCAAACGAAACACTATATAAGGAAATTGAACCTGAAGTTGCAACTATTTCAACAACCCAATCACCCACAGTTCCTATCAGAGCACATAAAAGAGAAGATGATGAACAATTAATGGTACCACAGCCATCACTTACAATAAAAATGCATTCAGTGGCAAAGAATAAAATCGAAAGAACAGATGGAGCAACAGAAAACATTGGGGAAAAATGTGCTGGCGAGTCATTGAGAGAACAACATCAAAGGAGCCCAGAAGCAAAGTGGATTGAGGGTGATGAAAAACTCCTGGCCCTACAAATCATGAAAAGGCAGAAAGGTACGCAGATGACACAGGAAGAAACATTTCAACCTGAAATGAGCCTGCCAATAGCAGACAAAACACCATTAAAAAAAATTGAACCGGAAGCTGCAAGTGTTTCAACTCCTCAGTTGCTCAGAGTTGAAGTCAGAGCAAAAGAAAGAAAAGATGAAGAACAATTCATGGTACCACAGCCATCACTCAGAGTAAATGTTGACAGAGTGGGAAGGACTAAAATCAATGAAACAAAAGGAGCAGCAAAAAATGTTGATGACAAATGTGCTGGAGAGTTCTTGAGGGAACAATATGAGAGCAGCCTTGAAGCAGAGCGGAACGAGTGTGAAGAAAAACAACTGGCTTCACGAATCAATAAATGGCTGAAAGATATGCAGGTGACACAGGAGGAAACATTTCAACCTGAAATGCCTCTGCTGATGACAGACAAAACGCTGTATAAGGAAATTGAACCAGAAATTGCATCAGTTTCAACACTCCAATCACTCAGAGTTGAAGTCAGAGCAGAGGAAAGAGAAGGGGAGGAACAATTATTGGTACAACAACCATCACTTGAAATAAAAATGCATGCAGTGGTAAGGGCTAAAATAAAAGGAACTGAAGGAGCAACAGAAAATGTTGAGAACAAAAGCGCTGCAGAGTCCTTGAGAGAACAATATGAGAGGAGCCCAGAAGCACAGCAGGTTGAGTGTGAGGAAAAATTCCTGTCTTTACGAATCAATAAATGGCAAAACGATATACAGGTCACGCAGGAAGAAACATTACAATCTGAAATGCAGCTGCTAATGGCAGAAAAAACACCATATAAGGACATTGAACATGAAGATAATATTGTTTCAATAGCCCAATCACCCAGAGTTGAAGTCAGAGCAGAGAAAAGAGAAGAAGATGAACAATTATTGGTACCACAGCTATCACTTGGAGAAAAATTGCATTCAGTTTCAAGGCTTAAAATAAAAGGAACAGAAGGAGCAGCAGAAAACATTGAGGACAAATGTGCTGGAGAGTCCTTGAGGGACCAACATCCAAGGAACATAGAAGCCGAGCGGATTGAGTGTGAGGAAAAACTCCTGAACAGGCAGAAAGGTATGCAGGAAACATTTCAACCTGAAATGGGCCCGCAAATGGCAGACAAAACACCATACGAAGAAATTGAACCCAAAGTTGCAACAGTTTCAACTCCTTGGTTAATCAAAGTTGAAATCAGAGCCGAGGAAAGACAAGACGAGGAACAAAAAATAGTAGGCCAGCCATCATTTAGCGGTAAAATGCATTCGGTGGCAAAGCATAAAATAGAAAAGACGGACGAAGTAACAGAAAACATTGAGGACAAATGTGTTGGAGAGTCCTTTAGGGAACAATATCAGAGTAGCCTAGACGCAGAACGGAATAAGTATGAGGAAAAACTCCTGGCCCTACGAATCATGAAAAGGAAGAAAGGTATACAGATGACAGAGGAGGAAACATTTCAACCTGAAATGGGCCCGCCAATGACAGACGAAACACCATATAAGGAAATTGAACCTGTTTCAATGCCTGAGTCACCCAAAGTCAAAGTCAAATTACAAGGAATAGAAGATGAGGAACAATTATTGGTATCACAGCCATCTGTTGAAGTAAACATGCATACAGTGGCAAGGCGTAAAATAAAAGGAACAGAAGGTGAAACAGAGGACACATGTGCTGGAGAGTCCTTGATGGAACAATATGAGAGGTGCCTAGAAGCAAAGCGGATTGAGTGTGAGAAAAAACTCCTGGCCCTACGAATCAAGACATGGCAGAAATGTATGCAGGTGACACAGGAGGAAACATTTCATCCTGAAATGTGCCTGCTTAAGGCAGACGAAACACCATACATGGAACCGGAGGGACCTGCTTACACTGAGAGTGAGAAAGACATGCATAATTTACACATAGACCAAGCTATGGCTGTGACAAAACCAAGGTCAAATGAAGCAGATCATACAGTGGAGAAGGACCAAACACTTCCCTTATCCCAGGCGCCCAGAGGGGAAAGGCAGAAAGAGATATTAGAAACTGTATCTGCATTGCAAGGACAAAAATACCCTGGAAATACATCAAAAGCAGGAGATGAAAAGTTTCTGTTTGAGAAAACAAGTGAAGCCCATGAACTCCAGCTGTCAATGGAAAACATCTCAGAGCTAAAGAAATGTGAGCAGTTTGTAAGTGAAGAAGAAGCTCTCACTCATAGAATAATGAAATGGCAGAAAGATGTTATGATGGAACGAGAAGATGCTGGGAAGCCAGACAGCTATCCTCTTCAAGTTAAAGGAAGCGGAATGTCCTCCCTTGGAAAAACAGCCAAAGAGAAGTTATTTATGAGCGAACAAGGTACTGATCAAAAGAACAATAGCTTGCAGTGGTTGCCTGTTGAAGAACTGTCAACTGAGGATCTTGAGACCAGGTTGCAGAGGGACAGTGAGTACTTTGTAAGTGAAGAGGAAGCTCCTGCTCAGCGTCTCTTTAAATGGAAAACAGATATCATAGAACAGGAGGAAGCAGCTGAACGAGAGGCTATTTCTGATAACCTTTCTGCTCTGCATATGGCGCGTGCAGATGTTGCTGGGGCTCTAAGTAAACCCTCCCATATTGGTGTAGATACTTGCGAGCAAAAATCTCAAGAAGAGCCTGTGGCTGCTGGCGGAGCAATTGCACAGATGAAGCATTCACATATTGAAGGTGCTGTAGGGTATGAACTATCTCCACCCTCAGATAGTGCTTTACCTCAGCATGCAGTTTTATCTCGGCCAGTAGATTCCTTTTCTGCACCAAAAGAAGATTGTGATGTTTCACCAGTAAACAAAACATATACACCTTCTTCACATACCTTTGTTTGTTCAGGAAGTGATGAACATAGTTTTCAACTATGTAGACCTCCCACATTCTATAGTCTTCAGGTAACAGACACAACGGGAAGGAAGCAGATTAGGGAAGACTATACCACATCTCTTCATAAACCCAGCAGCCAAAGTATTCAAAAAGGATTTGAGAGGGTAATCGAAACACCTTTGGAGAACAGCACGCAAAAACAACACATTCATTTGGTTGCAGATGGCAGAAAGCAAAAAAGCCAAGAGTTAGTGACATTAGAAGGTTTTGACAGAGCGGAACATGAAAGTGCAATTAAAAAAGAAAAGATAACCCAAGGACCAGATGATTATAAGACATCCATGATGGTGAAGGAAATAGGTATGAGTGCACTAAGTTGTCGTCCAAGATTTGTGAAGGAAATTTCTTCACTCAAAGTAAAAACTGGGGAGATGTCTGTGCTGAGCTGCCAGTTCCAAGGTGATCCTCTGCCACAAGTCACTTGGCTCAAGGATGGACACCCATTGGCCCACAATCCTGACTATGACATCACAGTCAAAGCCAACAAATCAAAGCTGACTATCTACTATCCAACCACAGACCACGAAGGGACATACGACTGTGTCATAAATAATATACATGGAAAAAACATCTGCAGCACCACTTTGGAAATTTCAAACAAAAAAGCTGTGAAAGACTCACAGGAGGTGGCAGTCAAAGAGGAGTTTGAAAGGGGAGATACACATTGGGACAACCAAGGAGAGACCAGCATTGAAACATCAAACAACATTTTACAAGTTTCACAACCATTGAGCCACCAATACATTAGTACAGACGAATGTCATTCACCTTGCCCTCCTGTGGAAATCAGAGTCGATGCTCCCTCTCCTGGACCTGTGATGACAGACGCCTGCAGTGAAGATACACCTCATGGCTTTGCAGAGAAAATGTTAGATGACCAAGTGTATCACACCGGAAAACACAAATTGTCCTTTTCTTACGATGGAGTTTGTGAAGCTCCTTGTGTAATGAAAGAGCTACATTCTCTGACCTGCTCAGAGGGGAGCACAGTTGTGCTCGAGTGCATCATCACAGCCAAACCGTCCCCAGAGGTCACCTGGTTTTGCAACAATATTTGTCTTGAATCCAACTTACCCAAATACAGAGCTGCAGTTGATGGTAAAGTACACAGGCTCTACATTAACTATTTTAGTTGTGCTGAGGCTGGAGTGTACAAATGTGTAGCCCAAAATAAAATGGGAGAGGTCTCCAGCATTTGTGATGTGTCATTTCAAGATGACAAGCTCTTGGACAACTTTAGGGAGGACCAAGTTAAAATAGAGCAAACAAAAAAAATGACTGTTTTACGCACTCCATCAGAAGTAGCCCCACACCCCAGATGTAGTGCATACAGAGAACTTCAGCCGATATCTGGCTGTGGTTTGCAACAATCTGCTGCTGTCATAAAAGTGTCTCAGCTTAAACAAACGTTTGAGTCTGACTCAGCAGCCACTTTAATGGCACCTCCTCTGTCTCAGAAGCAGAAAGAGGACACACTTTTTCCCAAAGAGTTCATACCAGCAGTGGCCATTCATCGTGATGAACATCTGGACCATTCAATCAAACCTAAAAATGGCAACATAGATACTCATGGTGTGAGCTTGGCTACTTCCATATCAACCAACTCATCAAAACCTACCCAAACTATTCTTTCACAAAGCAGTCTTAGGTCCTCAGGAAGCCCACAGCTTACCACATCCGAGGACAAAGGCCCTGGGACCAGTATAATATTAGAATATGTTGAGGAGGTAGCTGTCAAACAATCTGCAGAAAAAGTGCTGGAGTTTCCAGAACTAATCGAGCTAACATCCAAGAAACCTGCTGGCTTTCATGAAGAAATGATGCCAGGCCAACGAGAAGAACAAAAAGGTGAAAAAAACACTAGTTGTATTCCCTTTCAATCTGACATAGTTTCTTCTGAAAAATGTTTGGTCGAAACCTCAGTTCCAACCAGCAAAGCGGAAAAATCCCAAGTAATGAATCATTCACTAAAGTCTGAAAAACAAAAAGAAACTATAAGCTCTGAAGATGCTGTCGATGCGCATAGTTATGCTGATGATGCTCCCAGAGAAGAGCAGTGCACAGATGTGGTGCAAAACAAAAAACAAGATGTGCAACAAAGTGATAACGAACCACATATGGTGGAAAGCATTTTAATTCCAGAGCCATCATTCGACAGCGGTGTGTTTGTTAGCCTACCAACCACCAAGGCCGATGTTTTGCAAGAAGAGCAATTAGTTTGTGGTGATGTAGTTGTGCCTAGTATGAAAACAGTGAAGGCTAGTAAAATAGTTGATGTTCTGGAAAATGTAGAACCAAACATTAGCAGTAGAGTTCAATATGCTGCTTCTCAGACAGAGAACTACAGAATACATGAAGCCAAAGAGGAAGGCACAGGATCAGTTGGCATAATGGAGGAAGAAGTGACATTCGGTGCGGTGTATGAGTACTACAACCCTCCTACAGACTGGGGGCGACCACTTTCACCTGAGTCTGAGATGTCGATAGAGATTGGCAGCACAGTCAGTGATGAGGTAGGTGAGGTAGCAGAGAGGTTCTACACTCAAAGTTCATCCACAGAGATTTCACAGCCAACCTTTCACACTCCCAAGTCTCCCAGTTTCTTTCAAACTCCCAGCTCTGATACACCAGGTGGTTTTAAGACCCCCCTGGAGTATCCGTGCTCTCCATTTGAACAAAAGAGACACTCGACAGACTTGAGCGAGAGGTTTTTCTCACCAGTCCAGGTCCTCACGACTGCTGATGAAGAGAGCTTGGAAATGATGCCTTTGGAGATTAACATGGATGATAAGTGTAAAGTTTCCAGGAGCAGAGGATCTCTTGGTTTTGCAACCTATCAGGACAAGGTGCAGGGAATTCCCCCTGCCTTTCTCAAACCTCTCATTAAGAAAAGGGTCTTTGAAAATGACTCTCTGACGTTTCTTGCTGAGGTCTTTGGTCTTCCCCCCCCTGAGGTGAAATGGTTTTGCAACAAAACCCGGCTGATAGTTGATGACCGGATCATTATGGACCGAGATGGTGATAGCATCACTCTGACGATTCACAATGTCAGCAAAGCCGACCAAGGAGAGTACATATGTGAGGCTGTGAACAATGTTGGTGAAGCCAGAAGTGTTGCTTTAGTTATGGTCGTTTCACAAGAAGCTAGGATCTTGCCTGCTCCACCAGCCGTCACACATCAACATGTTATGGAGTTTGATGTGGAGAACTATGATTCTTCTCGTTCACCTTCGCCTCAAGAGATTTTGCTAGAAGTAGAATTGGATGAAAGTGAGGTAAAGGAGTTTGAGAAACAGGTGAAGATCATCACAATTCCGGAATACACAGCAGATAGCAAAAGCATGATTATATCGCTGGACGTTATACCGAGTATTTATGAGGAGGGTGCTGTGGATTTTGTAACTCAGGAACATGATGATCTCAAAATAGCTTTTGAGGTGACAGAGATGCCTCCAAGGTTCATCAATCCCATCTGTGATATGGAAACCTCAGAGGGTACTATTGTGATGTTTGAATGCTCACTGATGGGAATTCCATCTCCCATTGTGGCTTGGTTCAAAGATGGCAAAACAATTCCTTACAATAACAAAAGATACCAGTACTCGTCTGATGGTGACAACCACTTCCTGAAGATCTGTAATGTCACAGCCCAGGATGGTGGCGTGTACACCTGTAGTGCTATCAATGTTGTTGGTGAGACTCTGTGTCGAGCTTCGCTGGCCGTGCTAAGTGCAAAAGCTCCAGCTGGAAAGACTAGAGGCAGAGAGCTAACATCAGTCTCTCTCAGCAGCGCCAAAGTTCAGCCACAAAAGTTTGACCTTTTGGTCAGTAATCCATCTGTAGACAGTGATCAAGTGTCAGAAATTGAGCTTGAGTTTGATTTTCAACAAGAGGCTGATAAGTCTCAGCGAGCAGTTCACCTGGTTGCCAACACCGACAGCAAAATGAGTGAAGACCACTACATGAGCATCAACTTTGATGTATTTGCTGAGCCAGCAAAAGACGACAAGGTCGAGTTTAGAGGAGAGTCCTCTGACATTTGTAGTTTTCAGTTCCAGGTGACTGAGACTGCCCCGAGGTGTGTCATTCCGTTGACTGATGTGACCACTGCTGTTGGTACGCCAGTCATCCTACAGTGTTTGGTTAGCGGAAAGCCAAACCCCACAGCAGAGTGGTACAAAGATGGTGAGCGTGTCACAGATATTAGGTATATTATTCAGGAGAAAACTATAGGCCACTTTAACCTTCTCATAACCAACGTGAACCACAGTGATGCTGGCGAATACAAATGTATTATCCAGAATGCGGCTGGATGGACCGAAACAACAGCGCTCTTAAAGGTCTACTAGAATATATAACATCATTAAAATGCCCCTATAGAATTTTAAGCCAGTTTTTAGACAAGTAGACAAGTAGAGGATAACTGTTAGCTTAATCTCACTAAAACCTATTCGGGTGTTTTTTTGTCTGTTTTTGAGAAAGGCAAATTTTCCCTGTTTTCTAAATGGTATGCATTGAAAAGATATATGCTTAGCATGAGTTGAACGTGGCCATCACGGTGGGTTAGTGAGTAGCACTCGTGCCCTACAGTGAAAAGGTCCTGCGTTCAAATCCTAGGCTCAGGGTCTTTCTGTGTGAAGTTTGCATGGAAATGGACTCAGTTTGTGTTTTGATTTCAAACAGGAGGCCAAAAATAATATTATATGAAATGTAAAATGTCTTATCAAACCTAAACACTATAAACCTTAGCTCAATATCTTGCTGATTTAGCTGTAAAATTTGTTGTTTTAGGTATGTAAAACATTTACAAAAGTATTTTTCTTTCTGATGAAATGTTCTGGTATGAACTTTGTGGGCCCCAAATGTCAGAGATTGCATTGTTTGGGTCACTCTCGTGTTCAAGTGTTGTAGTGTGTAAGAAACTATTTACAACCATTTCTAATGAGTTAGTGAATGTGAAAACGTTTAAAACTTCATTGAATGTTTGGACTTGTACATATGAGTTATTGAGTCAGTAAATTTGAAATAATCTAAATGTGATGATTGTCTTATAGTTTATTCTGTATAATAAACTAACAAAGTAAAATTAGAGTCTGTGCTTTTTTCTTTAAGATAGTCTTAGTGGGTAATCCCACTTGGCCATTTCATGCTGGAGCCAAGTGCAATTACACCTCTCTCTTCCAGCCTGCACTCACACTAATTATTCATGGTACGACCCATTTACAGTACCTGTTTTATCACTTCTATTCTGCTGTATTGCTGCATTTGTCCTAACTTTTTTGATTATTTCCAGTGTTATTGGGAGTAGTTCACCGACAAGGTATGATTGGCCGAGAGCAGTTCTTCTTAAATAGTGGGGCGGGCGTTGGAGGCGGAACTCCGGAGAACATACTTCATCAATATCACTATCATGCTTCAAAGCCTGCTTCAAAAAGCTGTGCAGTACAAAACATGCTCATCAAAGCCATTTATTCTGACTTATTCATTTTGATATTTTAAAAAATCAGGCACAAATTGTATTATTCCATTTTGTTTTTTAGGTCAACATTTTAGATATTTTGGGCTCCTGGCTTAATGTTGCTGATCAGTTTGAATGTATTATTATTTATTGGGTTTATTTAAATTTATTTTTCAGTATCAATTTTAAGTAGGTCAAAAAAGGTTTAGTTTAAATAAGGAATTTTTTTTATTTTGGGAAAAATGTATGCACTTTAAACATTTTCCGTTAAAGACTTTAAAATCAATGTTAAAGTTATTCTTTGTATTAAGTTAGTATATATTTTGTTCTCTTTTCTTTTCTTTAATGTTAAAAAAAGGATACAATGTTATGCAGAGGTGTACATCTAACAATTTTGTAGAAAAATGACACTATTTACAGTCGCAGCAGAATGTGTGAGGGTGCGCATCCGCAAAATGTGTTCATTTGGGAGGTTGGGGGGCGTAACAAAAAATTATTGAGAAGCTCTGGCCTACAGTGATTCTGCTCTTACAATATAGTATCGTCAAATGTGTTTTTTATGTTTATTACCGCAAATGACAGACCACTTTCAGTGTTTGCAACATCAATTTACAGAGTGATCAGTAATAACAGTGGGAGCGCCTGAGGATTGCACTCTTGTGTTGCATGTCAAGTTCTACAAGTATGCCCCCTAAATGTGGGGGAAAGGGGGAATGTATCACTTTAGGACTATTCTCGGGAGTGTTTTGTCCGATCAGCAACAATAATTAAGTCATACATTTCCATAGACAACATCACACGGGATGTACAAAGTTACTGCCTACAATATACTGGCCATGTGCTGAGAAAACTCATGTTGACTCACCCAGGCTTTCTGTCCTGTATGTAATCAAGAAATACATAAATTCTACAACTTTACTGAAGAATATCTCAACAAAAAATGATTGCGTTCATACTGAAAACAAATTCATAACACAGATTGACACACATATATACTTCATGTGTACATTAATAGGGTTTTATATTTTTGGATTTGCATCCTTGACCACACATCAATGCTTGTTACATAGTCCACAAACATGTGTTACCAATTAGCCCATTACTGTGGTTGGGGAAATTTGTGGATCATGTCAGTCAGGAATAATGCTAATTTTTTCATCTTACATTAACACTTAAGATGGATTCACATTATGTGTCTAGATTGCTGCAATTTCTTATTTTCTTATCAGTCTTGCTACGTGTTTTCTGACAGAACATTCTAGCACCACCGTGACCACAATGGAGGAGCAAGAGGAAACCTACTACACTGGTGTCCAGTTGGCGCAGAAAACAAAAACACTTGAACTCATGCCAGAGTCTAAACCTTATTCTTCCACTTTAGAGAAGAAAAAGGAAAAGCCAGTTTTTCTTAGCAAACTTTCTCCAATGGCGGTAAACTCGGGAGAGACTGCCAAGTTTACTGTCAAAGTGTCCGGCATGCCAAAGCCTTCAGTTCAGTGGTCCCACAATGGAAAAGTAATCAAAAGCTCTTCAATTTACAAGCTAATAGAGGAGAAAGAGGAGTATTCTTTAATTATTACATCTGTCACATCTGAGTACGAGGGCAAGTATTCCTGCACTGCCTCCAACAGATTTGGCCAGACAACATGCACCACATACCTGGAAGTGAAAAAGCAAGATGTTAGCCAGGCACAGAAATGGGTTGAGAAAATGTTTAAGATTACAGGTGAACCTCCAACTTTCATATCTCAGATTCAACCAATGAGGTGCACAGAAGGGAGCAAGGTTATTTTCAATTACAAAGTCATTGGGGATCCAGCCCCTACAGTTAAGTGGTATAAGGGTGCTTCCGAAATCCAGTCTAGAAAAAACTGCATCATTACAGCCAATTCTGATGGCTCTGGCTTCATTACTATCATGAATGTAAAACTGGAAGACAGTGGCATGTACACGTGCAAAGTCTCCAACCAGTTTGGTGAGACCTCTAACACTGCTGAACTTGCAGTGTTCAGGGAACCCCTTTCAGTGTCAAGCAAACAAGACAAGCCGACAGTAGTTCAGAAGAAAGGTTATAAGGTTTCTGTGACAGAGCAGGCCACAGAGTCCCGTTTGTACCAGGTCAACCTACCAGGCCAGGACAAGGCAAGATCAGATCAGATGGTTTACACTATAGGCACAGAAGACCGGCAGATTATTCCAAGTGAGCAATTGAGCTCTCTTGCAGAGCTCGATATTTCTGCTGCCTCTATTCAGCGTGAGCAGCTGACCCATCAGGCAGCAGTCCTCCAGGTTCACGAAGTAGAAGAAAGGGCGTCCATGGTCCTCACTCCCCCAAAGCAGGTTTCAGCTGTTCCTCATAAGCAGCTTCACATGGCTGCATTCACGTCATCTGTTGAAGAGAGTCAGGACCTCACAGAGCAGCACTGTGATCGTATTCAGAGCCCAGAGGTCATTGAGCTCCAGGCAGCCAGAGAACAGAGGTCAAAGATGATGTCAGCTGTAGCTGAAGAGCTCACCCCGCTTTCTACCACAAGCCTTGAGCCACTGGGCGACAGAAAGCCTGCTTTAATAAAGCCAAGCCCAGAGCCCAAACATCTAGTTAGCGGGCATCAAGTGGAATCACCTGTGTTAATTTTGAAAGAACAGTCTCAAGATCTCCCAAAACCAGAGGAGGAGAAAAGTTACAAGGTTAAAGAGGGTGTTAAAATCTTATACTCTGCCAAATCTACAGAGAAATATATGCTGGAAGAGGGTCACACCACAAAATTAACTACATCCGATTCTAAAATAAGGACTTCTGCTAAGAAGGAGCAAAGAAGTTCGGTTCTGGCCCCAGTCAGTGAAACCAAACAAACCATGGCCAAGGAGACTATATTCTCCATGCAAAGGCCATCTGAGGAAATTGCCATTTCCCGTAAAGATACATTGATGAAGGCCAGTTTAACTGCAGAAGAAAAGCGCACTCTTCAGGCTGAGTTCTCTCAGCATTTACCTACCTTAGACAGTGCCACATCCATTCCGTTACAGATCGAGGGGGAAAAGTTGTTGCATTTGCAGGTTATCACTGAACAGGACTTACTCCCCTCCGAGACCAGTTTCACTTGTGAGAAACCAGACCCACAGCAAGCAGGCAGCAGGAAAAGTCCCACAGTGTTGCATACTGTCAGTCAGGATGAGCAGAAGACAGCTGTTAGTGAGGATGCGACAGAGTTCGAGGTCAGAGCTAGCACCGTAGCCATTCATCCAATTAAGGAATCTCCTTCTTTGCTCCACCTCCAGTCAAACCAGTCCATTGAGGTGCTGCCTAAGGAAGGTATTCTTGTAACAACAAAGCCAGACCAACAATCAGCAATACAGAAATCAGAAAAGGTTCGTAGCCATGCAGCTATCTTTGATGAGAAACTACAACTGACAGCAGATCACCACTCAGAGCTTGAATTGTCAGTGACTGGAGTTAAGTCTCAGCTTCGTACTGAGCCTAGTCCTCAAAAGGTGCTCCAGCTGTCGTTCCAGCCATTGCAGCTGCCAAAAGAGACGCCAGTCACTTCTGACATTAAGCAGCAGCGTGCCTTAGTACAGAAGGAGGATCGCTGGAATGTGATGCACCTCACCACTGTAGCAGAGAGTCAGACATTAGAGGCAGGGCACACTGAGAGTCTTGCAGATACTGAAAAAGTCACCTGCCAAACAGCCATTGAGGCAAAAGTTCCCACTGAGCCAGTCCAGATTGAGGAAAAAGAGATTTGCACAGAGAGCACTGCTTTTCTTGAGGCTGCACAGCAGGACTTTGCTGTGCAGATCCAGGAAGGCCAGTCAGTCAGGGAGTCGATAGTAATGGATGAGAAGCTAGTGATGACAGGAGAACTCTCTCAAGAGATCACAAAGTCTGAGTCCACTAAAGTCACTGCTACTAAGCAACCAAAGCTGTCATGGAAAGCATCAGAATCAAAAGATAGCACAACTCTTCCCAAAGAAATGACATTTGTACTTCAGATCCCAAAACCTTCAAATGTGAATATACGTCGTCAGCTTAGAGACGCGCTTCAGTCGGCAGTAGCAAGCGAGCAGCCCGTGTTGCTTGCTGATGTTGTAGGAAGGCTCCAGGTTGTAGGGATACAAGAAGTCAAAGTCCAGAGAGAACCAAGGTGCTCTTTGTTTACATACCAGATTACATCAACAGGTGCACCTTTGGAAATCACTCTGGCTTTAGAAGGGGAATATCCTCAAACAGCTGACCTCAGAACTGAACTTCAGGCAGCTTTCCACTCCATTGTGCACCAGGAGGCCCATATTTTGACTTCAGATCAGCCTGGCACAATGCAGTTAGACAAACCTCAGAGGGCACAGGTCACCTCAGCCCGTTCAAAGCAAATTAATTCCTCCATTGTGCAGACAGTGAGTGTGGCAGAAAGCTCAGTGGATCTCACTCCTGTTGAATCTCAGAAAGCAGTCCTAAGGACTGAGTCTAAAATGTCACCACAAAGTGCTTTTGCTAAACAGCAGGTTGTAATTGAGGAATCCAGAGAAGCAACAGTGGCGCAGTCGATCTCATCCAAAGTCCAAATTTCGACTGAGGCCAAAATGGCCTTTGAGCAGTCGGTAATGGTGTCTAGACAGGAGGTAAAGTCAACAACGGAGAGCCAACAGAAGGCTGATAGTACAGCTGTAGTCACCACCACCTTACTTACCACCACTCCCTTGAAACCGGCTGATGTCAGCATCCAGAAGGAGCACGTGGTGGAGGTTTTCAAAGAAGAGATGTCAGTTTTAAGGAAAGAACAAAGAGAATGTCCCCTATTAGTCACCACTTTGGAAGACATAACGGTTGAGGAAGATAACAAAGTAATATTTAGCACCACCATTAAATATGTCACAAAGGTAAACTGGTTTTTCAATGGCCAATTGGTGAAATCTGGCAATGAGTTCAAGTGTTCTACAGACTTCGACTCACACTCACTGGTAATCAGCAAAGTTGTCAAGGAGAAACACCAAGGAGAATATGTTTGTGAGGCCGAGAATGAAGCTGGAAGAACAACAACATCTTCAAGACTCACAGTGGTCTCAAGAGGTTTGGCAACAGGAAAATTCCATGTTTCATCTTTTAATCCATTTTCACTGAAAGTCCCTCATAATTCACTGAGACATATTAATTTGAGATAAAAGCATTCACATTTAGCTCTGCTTGAGCATGAATTAACTCACCTCATCTTGTTTGTTCCGCATTACTGATTGTCTGAAGACCAGAATCAGCACCATTGGTTGCTTGATTTTGTTTTCATGCAGTATTCATAGTCCGTCATAGTCCTTTCCCCACGTCTTTGCATGTTTCATGTCTTTCTCCTGACAACACATCTTTCTTCTTCGTACAGCCTGAACTCAAGCCCAGTGCAAAACCTCCTAAAATAAGCATTTTTTCTTAAAAAGAGATTATTGGTCAAATGCTGGGGCCTGTGTTCTTGCTGTGTTTTTCTTTCAACAGAATGAAATATCATCATCCACCATTGTTGTGTCTTCCATCAGTCTTTCTTCTGACTATCCTTGTTTTTGCAAAAAAATATATGTATTAGTTGCATCATTTCACTGACATTTGCCTTCTTTCTTTGTCTGTGTGTGCCTCAGTGCCCCCCATTTTTAGGCTGAAAATTACACCTCTGGAAGTAAATATCGGCAGCCACGCCAAGTTCGAGTGTGAGATTGAGGATGCCCCTAGTGTGACCTTCAAATGGTATATGTCCGGCACTGAAATCAGACAAAGCGAGAAGTACAAGATCATCAGTCGACACACTGGATCTTCTCTGGAGATCTTGAATCCGGTTAAAGCCGACAGTGGAAAAATCAGCTGCAAAGCTACAAATCAACATGGGACTGACAGCTGCAGTGCCTCCCTCACAGTCACAGGTAAGACCTTTTATTGTATGCAGTGTTACTATCATGTCTGGGAGAGAAAAAAATTATACCCTTGTTTTTTAAATGTGTTTGGTTTATTATTTGCTGACATATAATATACATTATTCCTATGTCTTTCTCAATTATCTTACGTGGTGGTGAACTCTGAGCTGAGCTTGCAGGGGTGAGGAAATGTTATTGCTTCCAACCACTAAAATATGTCGATGTTCTGCCTGCTCTCCATAGAAATGTACCCACCGCTATTTGTATCAAAACCAGAGCCAATGACTTCCTTTGCGGGAAAAGCAGCTGTGCTCCAGTGTTCACTTACTGGATCCTCACCCATAGAAGTGGTCTGGCACAAAGACAACATAGCCATCTCACCCTCTGACCACCATGTCATGAAATGTGACAGGAACAAGTATTCCCTGCACATTTCCAATCTTGAGCCGGGTGATCAGGGAGTGTACTTGTGCAAGGCGTCCAACACTGTTGGCACTGCTACTTTTAGCACACAGCTAAACGTAATCAACAAGCCCAACTTCATCAAGAGCATTGAGCCAGCATCAGCAGCTGTCAATGAGGTGCTGAGGCTGGAGTGCCAGCTGGATGAGGACACATATGTGACGGTCACCTGGACCCGGGATGGCAAAAAGGTTCACCAGAGCCTCGATTGTAAGGTTTCTTTTGAGGACAAGGTGGCCGTTCTTGAAATCCCAAAGTCCAAAGTGAAGGACTCTGGCATGTATTTGTGCATAGCCTCAAATGAGGCAGGGAGCACTTTTTGTGAGGCTTTGGTGACAGTTCAAGGTAAGACTTTAAAAGCTAGTGGGTTTATTGCTGACAAGCACTTTCCGTAGCTTATTCTCTTTTTCTTTGTATTTTTTTCAAATGTTATTTAATGTGTTTAATGTGCAGAGCCTCCTAGATTTGTCAAGAAAGTGGAGCCAAGTGTCACATGGAAGCAAGGAATAGCTGCACGCTTACACTGTACACTAAAAGGTTCTCCGGAGCTCCACGTCCACTGGTTTTGGAATGAGAGCGAGTTAAGCTCTGGAGAGAAACACAAAATGTCTTTCACGAATGGAACTGCCACTTTGGAGATAATGAACGTATTAGTCGCAGATAGTGGGAGCTACACCTGTGAGGTGTCAAACAATGCAGGCAGCGATAGTTGCAGTGCCATGGTAGCAGTTAAAGGTTGGTCTGAGAAATCTTGTGGCTTCACCCACACTGTTCATTGTACTTTTAACAGCGTGCACATACACTCCTTTCTGACAACAGAGCCGCCAACTCTTAGGAAAGAACTTCAGATTGTGGAGGCGGTGAAGGGCGCTACCGCTGAGCTGGAATGTGAAGTTGCAGGAAGTTCTCCCTTTAACATCACTTGGTTGAAAAATAAGAAATCCATCAGCAGTGATCATAAATATAAAATAATCTCTCAAGACTCTATGTTGAGGCTGGAAATCCATCTGTTTGAAAGTGGAGATGTGGGAGATTATCAGTGTGTCATATCAAATGACGTTGGCAAAGTCACTACTAAGGCGGTCGTTAAACTTAAAGGTTAGTAAAACGATCAACAATGTTCGTCTGATTTAGAATATCTGGCCTCTATCTTAGTTGTTGGTGTATGTAATTTTTTTTGTAGAACCGCCAACCTTTGCAAAGAGGGTTGAGAGTGTGACGGCAATGTTAGGAAATGCAGTGAAACTCCAGGGGACCTTGAAGGGCTCAGTTCCCATCAGAGTCAAATGGATGAAAGACTCTGAAATACTGAGGGACGACGATCCAAATATCATCATGGCATTTAAAAACAATGTTGCAAGTTTGTCCATATCAGTCGTGGCCATCAGCCATGGCGGTAAATACTTGTGCCAAGCTGAGAACGAAGCTGGTCAACAGAAATGTGAAGCCGCCCTGACAGTACACGGTTAGATACAAATTTTAATGCATGGTTTTATGTTCTTGTGGCTACTCTCGTAATGCTTAAAGCTGAATGTGTCTTCTAATGCATTGATCTTATTTTAGAACCTGCTAGAATTGTAGAACCGGCAGAGTCCATAAGTGTGACTGCAGGTGATTCTGCCATGCTGGAGTGCATCATCTCTGGAACTCCAGACCTGAAAGTAAAATGGTTTAGAGACGGCAAAGAGATGATCAGTGAACGCAAATATAAAATGAGCCAGAAGGAGAATGTCGTTTCTATGAAGATTCTTAAAGCAGAGAAAGGAGACACGTCTGAATACAAGTTGGAAGTTTCCAATAAAGTTGGGAAAGACCAGTGCACCTGCTCAGTGACAGTTCTAGGTTTGCACCTGTTTTGCCATAACTACTTGACGTTTTTTATTAGACAATGTCAACAGTATCACTATCTCTTAAGATTTTGTTCTCCGTAGAACTATTTATCCCTTTTCTTCAACATACAGATCGTATAATGCCGCCAAACTTCACCAAACTCCTGAAAAGAATTGATGGCAACATTGGCTGTGACATTTTCTTGGAGTGTAAGGTGTCTGGGTCTCAACCGATCACTATCAGTTGGTTCAAAGATGATCAGGAAATTAAGTCTGGAACCAAATTTTGGCCTGAATTCAAGGAAAGCTCTGTCACGCTAACCATCAGGCGGCTGGAGAAAGTGGATTCTGGAGTTTATAAATGTAGAGCCACCAACTCAGCTGGGGTTAAAGAAACCAGTGGAATACTTTATGTCAAAGGTGCTTTACTGCTTCATTTTGTTGTGTGCAGCGATTGAATGTATTTGATGCTAACAAAAAATACACGTACGTTCTTTTAATGGCCTACAGAGCCGCCAGTATTCACAGCAACACCCGACAATCAGGATGTTATACCCGGAACCACTGTGTGTCTTCAAGCTGCTTTCACGGGAACCCCTCCTATGTCTGTGAAATGGTTCATAGAGGACAAGGAGATGATCAGCGGAGACACCTGTTTCATCAAGAAAGACGCTTCTTTGAGTACTTTGGAGCTTACTTCTGTAAAGCCCAGTGACTCTGCTAAATATACATGCCAAGTGTCAAATGATGCTGGCAAAGTGGACTGCACCACAGTTGTCTTTGTAAAAGGTGCCTATCATCCTGTGCATGAACATCCCTGATTGTTTAACACTCACCTAGTTCCTAATCAAGACTCACCTCTTCTCTTAGAACCTCCTGTCTTTGTGACTAAGCCTGAGGCGACCAAGCTGGTCAACAGTGATGAATCCGTCAAATTGCAGTGCAAAGTGACAGGCAGTCCTGTTATAGGTTTTATGTGGCTAAAAGATGGGATGACTATCAGCCACAGTTCCAAATACACAATAACTTCAGTAGACTTTGTATCATGTTTGGAAATTGTCAAGTGCACTGTAGAGGACAGTGGAGAGTATGTGTGTGTGGCTTCCAGTGAGGCTGGCAGCGACCAATGCAGCAGCACAATCACAGTAAAAGGTTGGTTTGCTTTGCACTACAAACATACCAACAATTATGTAAGTTTTATGGTGTTCTTGGGCTAAACCGCAGGGTAAGAAAAGTAGAATTGTGCTGATGATGCAGTAGCACAACCGTGAGCGTCATCAGTGTGTGCACCGTTTTAATTTACTTCTACAGTTTAGATGAAAAGTCTGATGAAAAGTTTAATCTGATGACTGCTCCATTGTTTTCCTTCAGAGCCCCCGGTGTTTGTCCGTTTGTTGGAGGCCAAAGATGTGGTCAAGGGTTCTGAGATGATGCTGGAGTGCCAAGTCTCTGGTTCTGCCCCATTCACTGTGTTGTTTCACAAAAATACACAGCTATTGAGGAACGATAAGAGGCACAGGATCACTGTGAAAGATGACCTGGTGGCCCTTCAGGTGCTGAAGGTGGAGGCCGGAGATGTGGGCTTGTACCAGTGTACTGTCGAGAACGAAGTGGGGAGGGCCACTTGTGAATGTCAAGTCACACTTAAAGGTCTGTTAGGAAGATTTTTGTGTTGTGTAACCACTGCTAGGACATTTATGATCCCAACCTCCATCAAGATAAATTATCCAAACCTAGACTTTAGGCCATTGTTCTGCTTAGGTTTAAGGAGATCTTGTTAAGTGTTTTCACCTCGCTAACAAAGAACAGCAACATAGGTAGTTTGCACCTCAACACTTTAAATGTTTCCTCACTACTGGTTCTGTTCTGAATTTTGTTAGTTTTTTTCAAATTAAGTTACAGGGTGAAGTCTGACCAAGTCAAATACAAAAGTTATGATGATTCATTTTGTGTTGTAGACCCTCCATCATTTGTCCACAAGCTGGAGAGCATCAGTGCCTTGGTAGACACCGACGTGTCTTTGCAATGCACACTGAAGGGCTCAGAGCCAATGACAGTGACCTGGCTCAAAGACAACCATGAGCTCAAGGAATCTGAAAACCTTCAGACAACATACAGGAACCAGGCAGCTGTACTGCACATCACAAAGCTTCACAGCAAGCATGGCGGAAAATACTCATGCCAAGCACAGAATCAGGCCGGCAGTCAGACCTGCTCCGCTGTCTTGACAGTCAAAGGTCTGTCACTCCAGATCAGAATGCTCATCTCCATTTCATCAGTGTACTGCAATTTAAAAATTAGAAGCCTTCACATATCCAGTTAATCTTTATTTTACATTTTTAGAACCAGCATGTTAGCCTTCATGGTTAAAGTTAATCATTCATTAGACAGCATGGAAAAATTATACTTCTCAAGTGATCTGAGGTCTATCAGTACGTTGTTGAACATGGTTGTTATGTGGTTGGAGATTTAAAAAATTAAAATTTAGCATGACTTAATGGCAACATTAATTCTGTTTTCCGATCATGTTCACTCAAAGATGAGATCAGATTTATTTCTGAGGCTCAAAAGACTTTGCTGATTGTTGTTTTTGAAATCGTAGAACCTGCTACGGTCACGGAGGAAATCAAATCCATCAGTGTAACTCAGGGGGATCTGGCTATTATGGCTGCCAGGTTCTCAGGCACAAAGCCGCTGAAGGTGCGGTGGTTAAAGGCCGGCCAGGAGCTGACCTCTGGCCAGAGATACAAAGTTCAAAGTACAGACTCCAGCTCTGTGCTTAAAATCAGTAAAACCAATACAAGTGATAGCGGTGACTACATGTTTGAGGTTTCAAACGATGTTGGTCGCAGTTCTTGTGAGGCAACCCTAACTATTTTGGGTCAGTTGCCAGCATTCTTACCAGCATTCTAAACACTTGATTCATCTTCCAATGCACATTATTACTAACCTCTTGTTTTCTCCCCACATCAGATCAAATTATTCCACCAAATTTCACAAGAAAGCTGAAGCAAACTGAAGTTATCAAAGGGTCGTTTGCTCATCTAGAGTGTGTGGTGTCAGGCTCTCTACCCCTAAGCGTGCAGTGGTACAAAGATGAGAACCAGATCGAGAGCGATGAAAAACACAAGTGCAAGTTCTTTGAGAATGTTGCGCTTCTGGAAATCTCGGATCTTGATAGCAAAGATGGTGGCAGCTACACCTGCATTGCTAAGAACAAGGCGGGAAGTGCACAGTGCTCCGGGATCTTGTTCGTCAAAGGTTTGACTGTTACTTTGATCCTTAATATATTAGGAATTATTGGAGATTCTTACACAATCATTGAATCTCTCCTACTCCAGAGCCACCATGCATTATTGAACAGCCAGAATCTATGAATGTTCTTCCTGGATCAAAGGTTAATTTTACAGTTCTGGTCTCGGGCACGTTGCCATTGACCATCAAATGGTTTAAAAACCAGAAAGAAATCTTATCCAGCTCCGACTGCCTGGTGATTAAAGACAACATGTCCACTTCCCTGGAACTCTTCTTTGTCAAAACCTCAGACTCGGGCGACTATGTCTGTGAAGTACAGAACGATGTCGGTGCCACCTCCTGCCAGACCACCCTCTTTGTCAAAGGTTCCTCACAAGAAATATTTCTTCTTCCATCCATCTGTAGGCACATTCTTATCTGCCCCACAGTCAAATATTTGCAGATTTGAGCATGTTTAACACCATTAAAGTTAAAGTACCAATGATTGTCACACACAGACAAGGTGTGGCGAAATTATTCTCTGCATTTGACCCATTAGCCTTGATCACCCCCTGAAAGGTGAGGGGAGCAGTGGGCTGCAGCGGTGACTGCGCCCGGGAATAATTCTTGTTCTTCCAACATTTCACGTAGAAGATGAGTGTCCTATAATGCTGCCAGCACAACTTATGATATTGTGATATTTGTGCAGCATTTGGATGGAAATGCACACCTTCATCTAAATTACTGTTAGTCTATTAGTCTTGACAACTTTCTGACCGATACATTGTTGTATTTCTCTTCTCAGAGCCACCAAAATTCACACTGACCCCGCCTCGCTTGTCCGTGATCCGTTCAGGTCAAAGTAAAATGTTTGAGTGCCAAGTGAGCGGCACACCTGAGATAGATATCTACTGGTTCAAGGAGGGCTCAGAGATTGTCCATAGCAGTCGCTACAAAATGGCCTTTGTTAACTCTGTGGCCACCCTGGAGCTATGTAGGGCTGACATAAAAGATGGTGGCATGTACTTCTGTGAAGCTCGAAACGAAGCTGGTAGCGAGAGCTGCAGTATGGAGCTTAAGGTCAAAGGTAATTTACTGATCTACCAGCCTTTGGTTTAAATAACCAAATTAGGCTTTGCCTCAACAACTCGCTCAATTGTAACAATGTTCATAGAGGACTCTGCTCTTTTTTAATGTAGAGCCACCATTGTTTGTGCGAGAACTGATGCCGGCTGACATTGTGAAGGGCTGCAGTGCCTGGCTGGACTGTCAGCTGACTGGAACACCTCCCTTTGAGATTACATGGATTAAAGATAGCAAGGAGCTCAAAACTAGTGCTAAACATGGCCTCTCTGTGGTCAACGACACTGTGGGCCTCGAGGTCAGCAAATGTGATGCTGGTGATATCGGTGAATACCAGTGCACTGTTTCCAATGAGGTGGGAAGTTGTAGTTCTAAGACCATGATACGCCTCAAAGGTTGGTTCTTTCACATTTGAAATACCTTTAGGTTCTGATCAAATAGTAAAATAATTTTAAGAATATTTGATTTCTCTTCTCAAACAGAACCGCCAACATTTATAAAGCGAATGGAAAATGCTACCTGTGTTCTCGGTAAGAAGATGTTCTTTGAGTGTGTTATCAACGGTTCTCCCAACCTGTCAGTGCAATGGCAAAAAGACGGGAACTGGATTTTGGAAGATCCGAAAATGGAGAGGACATTTGACAATAATGTAGCCATTCTCAGAATCTCTGCGTGTGAAGCAGATCACAGCGGGTCATACACTTGCCAGGTGATGAATGAGGCTGGACAGGATAAATGTGTTGCCACCCTGGTAGTCCAAGGTATGCTCACCTAATCTCTGTGCTTAGATCTTAGTCTGGTAAGGCAGCCATAATAACCATGGTAATTTATTGCCATGCAGAACCTCCTCAAATCTCAGAGAAACCGGAGGTGGTAAAGGTGACGGTTGGAGATCCTGTCAGCCTGGACTGTAAAGTAACCGGCTCGGCTGACCTTAAAGTAAAATGGACGAAAGATGGCAAGGAGATTCAGTCCATCAGGCAGCACAAGCTGAGCTTTGAGAATAACATCAGCAGCCTAAAGATTCAGTCAGCTCAGAAAGAGGATGCAGGGGATTACATCTTTGAGGTCTCCAATCACATCAGCAGCTGCAGCTGCACAGTCAAAGTGGCTGTGTTAGGTCTGTGTGTCTATATATCTGTGTTTAGAAAACATCACACTGTTTGGGTCAGTCAAATGAGGATAATCTCTTTTTGTTTTTTCCCGTGGTTACAGAACAACTAATCCCACCGAGTTTCATTAATCCCCTGAGAGACATGCAAGAGATTTTGGGTTCCTTTGTTCAGATTGGTTGCAAAATATCTGGTTCTATTCCAATCTCAGTGGAATGGCAGAAAGACGGAACCACGATCTCGAGTGGCGAGAAACACAAACTTATTCAGCAGGACAATTCTGTGTATGTGGAAATTGAAAATTTAGAGATTTCAGATGCAGGGTCTTACACTTGCAAACTGAACAACGCAGCAGGAAGTTGTAAATGCAGTGGATTCCTGAAGGTCAAAGGTTAGACTGTGTTTAGTCACTGTCACTGGTCACTGGATCTGCCAACACTTCCTTACCTCATACGTCTTTCCATCTCATCTTTAGAACCTCCTAGCTTTGTGACCCCACCTGAGTCTCAGGCGGCCATACCTAACACAACAGTGCGCTTCAAAGGAATCTTCAAGGGAACGCCACCCTTTAGTGTGAAATGGTTCAAGGATGAAACTGAACTAATGACTGGACCCACTTGTCTCATGGGAATAGAAGGGCTATCCTGCCTTTTAGAGCTTTACTCAGTGGCCGTCAACCAGACTGGCATCTACTCCTGCCAAGTGACCAATGACGCTGGTTCTGTACGCTGTAGTGCAGATTTAATGGTCAAAGGTGTGACACTCCTCTTGTCAGTTTGGTCTTGTGTAGCATAATCACTGTTAACACCCAGGCCAAACCATTTTTTTAATTAGTTTAATGAATTAACTTTTTATCCTTGTGTAAATGTGAATGTTTCTACTTTTGCACAAACTTTGTTTCCAACTACTAACCACTATCCTTAGCTAACTTGTTTTGTGCCGTGACCTGCTTGCTTTAGCATCAATAAGCTAATGTGAATGTTTTGGCTTTACAGAACCACCAGAGTTTGTGCTGAAACTACCTGCCGAAAAGTCTGTGAAGCAGGGTGAGCCAGTCTCCCTGGAGTGTAAAGTCACTGGTACCGAACCTCTCAAAGTGATGTGGTACAAACAGGACACCAAGCTCACTGAAGGCAGAAACTGCAGTATGTCATTTATTGACTCTGTGGCGGTCCTTGAGTTATTCGCCGCCAGTGTTGTAGATGATGGAGTTTACACATGTGAAGCTCACAACGACGCTGGCAGTGTAAGCTGCAGCACCACTGTCTCTGTGAAAGGTTGGTTATTTGCTGACTTCCTCTTCACTATCAGTGACTGACACAGAACTTAAAGCTGTCATCCATAAAACAATACAAATTGTCTCAGCAAAGTATCAATCTGCTTTTGGACTTCAGCTCCATTCTGAAGGGAAGTGTGTGAAGTGAATTATATTTATATATATATCTTTTCTCTAATGACTCAAAGTTCTTTACGTAGTGAAAACCAATATCTAAGTTACATTTAAACCAGTGTGGGTGGCACTGGGAGCAGGTGGGTAAAGTGTCTTGCCCAAGGACACAACGCCAGTGACTCAAATGGTGAGGACGGAAATCGAACCTGTAACGCTCAAGTTTCTGGCACGGCCACTCTACCAACCGAGCTATACCGACCTCGACAACACAGAACACACCAACAAACACAATGCTTAGTCGATGTCAACAGCAGGTTCACCAGTTGATTATTCACAACTTCCAGTCATTGAATGAAGTGAAAGACCAAAATCATTGTCCCAATTTGAATTTGATCCTTTGGTGTTTTTCACTTTAAATTATTCAGAAAAAATATTGGATTTCAGCTCTTAAGAAATTTGCTGTTTTATATTATTTTCTGTGCCTCTTTTAACGGTTTACTGGTATCTCTGTAGACCCACCATCATTTATTAAAGTACCAGAAATGGTGGACGGGTTGAAAGGGAAGGACGTCAGTCTGTACTGCGAGATGACTGGTACAGCTCCCTTCCAGATCACATGGTTCAAAGACAAGAAGCTTCTGATGGAGAGCAGGAAGTATAAAATGTTGAGCGAAGAGAGCTCCACTACGCTGCACATCATTGAGCTTGAGCAGGCAGACTTTGGCCAATATGAGTGCAAAGTGTCAAACAGTGTAGGAAGTGACATCTGTAACACAGCAGTTAATCTCAAAGGTCAGTGGACTTGAGTCACGTAAGGATCCAAATTAGATGTCCGCATATGTCACCTTGCTGACCTTTGTTCCTTTCTCCAGAGATGCCTTCCTTTGTGAAGAAACTATCAAACATGACAGTGATTCTGGGACAGGAGGTGACCCTTTTGGCCACAGTTCAAGGCTCTGAACCAATGACTGTGTCCTGGGTTCTGGACGAGGATCACATTCTCAGAGACAGTGAAAACAGGAAAATCACTTTTGAAAACAACCAGGTCGGTCTTAAAGTGTTTGCGGCCGACGCGGCGGCAGCAGGCAGATACACCTGCCAGCTCAGAAATGATGCTGGGAGTGTGGAATGTTTCGTTAACTTGACTGTTCTAGGTTGGTAACCATATAATTCTCTCTTTCTCCCCCAGTTTCTCCTCCACAGCAAAGGAAATGTTCTAAACACCTTTCTGCTACTTGTGTGTCACTTCCAGAACCGGCCAGAATCGTTGATAAGCCTGATACTCTAAATGTGACTGCGGGCGATGTTGCCGCTCTCGAGGTCAAAGTGTGCGGGACTCCAGAGCTCACACCTAAGTGGTTCAAGAACGGTGTGGAGCTGGCCTCTGGGAAGAAGTACAATATCTCATTTTCCCGGATGATATCCAGCCTGAACGTGCTGTCGGCTGAGAAAATGGACTCAGGAGAGTACACGTTTGAGGTCATGAATGAAGTCGGGAAGGATCTGAGCAAAATAAAACTCACGGTCTTAGGTTGGTGTCCTATTATGTCTCACTTTGTCTGGATGATATAATGTGAGGCGACTATTGAGCCCTTTCCTTTGACTCCCCACTTTGCAGAACCAAACCGTTTACTTTCCAACATCAAATATTTGATATTAGAGTCCTGATGAAAGGAAAAGCTCATTGCATCTTTCTCCCCTCAACAGACAAAACCATGCCGCCATCCTTTACCAGGAAGCTGAAGGACTGTAACACTGTGGTCAACCACGCTGGTGAGATGGAGTGTAAAGTGTCTGGATCGCCACCTTTCACCATTTCCTGGTTCCACGGAGATGAGGAGCTACAGAGCGGGCCAAATTACGACATATCATTCAAGGACAACAGCTGCACTCTTAGGGTGCCCACACTCAAACTGTCTGACTCTGGAAAATATAAATGTAAGGCCGTCAACGTGGCAGGATCCAGTGAGACAACAGCTTTCCTTGAGGTCAAAGGTCAGCAGTGTCTTCGTCACAATTGTCCTTATTTCATTTTTCTGAAGGCTTTGTTAGAGACCAATAATCAGGTTAAAATTTTATAATTCAGTCAGTTATCAAAAAAAATACCTACAATTGTCAAAATCTTGAACAGAACCAACGCTAAAACACTAGAAATTACTATAAATTACAATACACCCAATACCTCTTGCCTAAGTAAACTACAAATGTAATACCTATGAAGGTTCTCATTCATCTAGGTCGTTGTCAACTCAGAGCACAAACTGATAAAGCCTACTTGGATGAGCGGCGAAACGTCTTCCAAGACAAACCAAGCAGTCCAGTTGCGAACAATTGAACGCCCTGAGATGCTACAAACTTAATGACCGTGACAGCACAGGGTTTAAGATGGTGTAGAATGATGATGATGAAGCAGTCACTTACAGTAGATGATACCTATTAACGCACGTTGAAAGTGTAGACATTTTAAAATAAAGTTTTTAAATCGAATAAATGGGTAAAGTAAAACGAGAATTGCGATCAATAAAATTTGTCATTATTTTGTCCTAAATTTGTAGCATATTTGGATACGCTTTTGGTGCAGAACTGAAGGAGAGGCCTACAAAATAAAATCCAACTTTAAACAAAGTAAAAATAAATAACTTTTTTTTTTTGGTACATTTTAGCAGTGCAACTCTGAGTGACATGTGACAACAAGCAGCCAGAAGAGATGAAACAATGTTTATCAGTACTGTTCAATTATTGTAACATCTGTTGAGACACTTTAAGGAGGACAGAAGGTGTATCGATCACTCTTTTGAGCAAAACTGTTTATTGTCGGCCGTAACTACACCAAAAACATTAGCAAAAAGAACATATCTAGGAAAACTGGTCAATGTCTTCCATACAGACCACGCCAAAACCCACTCTCTGTCATCTGACATTCCAACAGCAGCCTCTCTCTCTCTCACTTGGGCCAACAGATACATTCAGTAGACTCAGCCTCTGATGTGTTTACGGCCACACAGAAAGTAGAACTATAACACCACACATAAACTGTAAATGTCTGGTCGTTGCACTATAATGCAACTCACATGCAATCAATCAATGTCCTTAACAGCATGTAATGCATGCGTGTTGTGGCTCGATAGCTTAGAGCTAAAAGTGCAGAAAAGTTAAGTGAATTAAATGCCTATAACTCCTATTATGGTGAAACAAACTAGTATTTTCCACCCACGGTTCCCACACCAATTTGTGCTCATTTTAATGGCATCACAGAAATGCTAATAACAACTATAATAATATATGATATATTACAGATTATAAATTGGAATGTACACTTTATCCCATGCTCCTGTAACTGGGGCCAGCCAGAGTGGCTGCGCCAGGTGTACATCAGAGTGTGCTAGCTGTTAGGCAGCCAGCTCAGGCTTTAGGCCTGGTGGCAGGCACACTTACCTATCAATCGGGAGACATGGGGCTCACGCCACACTCAGAGGGGTGGCAAATAGGGAAGATCAATATACCACACAGAGCCGCTATACTTGGGCTAAAGCACACATCTCATTGTGCAACATGTGATTACTTGAGGGGAACTGATTGTGATCTCTGAAAAGGGTACCAATTATTGGTACAAACTAGATATATAATACTAGTACACAGCTCATGAAAAAACAGATCTGTTTGTTATTTTCATTGTAAGTGGGCCAAATCACGTATATATTAGAAAATAATTTAATGGAAATGACTTCTGTCATTTGATTATTATGATAATAAGACATTTTATTTGTTGTGATGTCAGATTTGGGACAGGTCTGCTGCTGGTGTGGTCATAGTGTGCGTTTGCTCAGACACATGAAAAATTAGATTTAACATTGATCAGCAGCCAATAAAAAATGACACCACATTCCTATTGGTGGTCCAAATCAAAAAATCAAAACATTACAGGCCATTTGGTTGCAAAAGGAGTGAGGTGAGGGTAAGTCACCACTGGCACCATGTAAACTACTGACATGGAGAGGCACGTCATGACTTGGAAAGGCTTCCAGACTTCACACTTCCTATTGGCTGCCCTCCATCTTAATGTTAATTCTTGATCTTGTATCCATGTAGACACAATTAAGTTTGTTGTGACATAGTAAAAGATAACTTCTAGAGGCCTTGCCTGACTGTCAGTATAATCACAGATGTACTGGGAAAAAAAAAAAAAACAGAGCAAGGTAAATAGTTTTTATGGTGGAATAAGAACGTAGGCAGGGATATACAAATACATTTTTCTACTGGCCACATTTTAAGAAAGTTAAGGACTCGAGGGGCCAAACTTCTCATTTTATTATTATTCTTATTTTGAGAAAAAGCTTCCACCTCTGGAGTGGAAATTTGTTTTTAAACCATTTATGTTTTACATTTACAAGTTAAAAGTTTCCGAAGAAAATAGCACTGTTATACAAACTATAAAAGTCAACTCTAGGGAACGTTGGCCTTGAGGACGTTAAAATGTCCAATGCAGGGCTCTGCCAATGTTTTTAAACCAGTCCTAGTTCCTCTGTGCAACAGTATTTACAAATTGATGTGAAAATATTTGTCTCCAAAGCTTTAAACTGAACTTGGGGGCCAGTATAGTGTTATTCCCAAGCCGCGTTTGCCCCCGAGCCACCTGTTGATTATTCCTGCCCCTGGGTTGTGGTTTTTAGTCCTTTAAAGGTAGCTAAAACTTGGACCAACACTAAAAATATGTCCTCGACCACGTTCACTGTTAAAAGCAACGAGTGTGACAATCTTAGTGCTCTCAAAGCAGTACAAAGACATTAATCTGAAATAAATGTGTACTGTACACAGAGCCACCATCTTTTGTGGTGGCGCCACAGTCGACTGAGGCCTTGCCAGGATCTGTCGTGACCTTCTCGGCCATCGTCAAGGGCAGCGCCCCTCTCAGGCTAAAGTGGTTCAGAGGAACCAAGGAGCTGGAGGCTCGAAAAGACTGTCATTTCTCCCTGAAGGACAACCAAATCACTCTGGAGCTGGCCCAAGTGGACAAAAGTCATGCGGGAGAGTACACCTGCCAGGTCATCAATGATGTGGGCAAGGACAGTTGTCCTGTCAACCTGATACTCAAAGGTCAGTTGAACATGCCCCATGAAATACACTTACTCTGGTGTGTTCTTAGTGTTATCTGGAAAATTGAAGTCAAATGTAAACAAATCTGATGGCAACCCCCCCCCCCCCCAGAGCCAGCATCCTTTGTGAAAAGGCTGAAAGATGTGTCGGTCGAGAAAGGCCAACCATTGATGCTGGAGTGCTCCTACTCGGGGACGCCAAAGATCTCAGTAAGCTGGTTCAAAGACGAAGAGCAGATCTTTGCTTCGTATAAGTACAACATGACCACAACAGAGAGTGCCTGCATTCTGGAGTGTCTCAGCACCGAGGACAAGGAAGCTGCTGGAAAGTTCTCATGTAATGTGTCCAATGACGCCGGCCAGGATACCTGCGAGTCCACCGTGACCATTCTGGGTGAGTATACACTTCTTGTATGACTTCATGCTAAGAAGAGTGTAGTCCCACCCTTTGAGCATTTTGCAAGCTCAGGCATTCAATTGATAAACATCTTTACGACAACTTCAAGCAGGTTAAAAAAATGTCTCAGTTGTCCAAGATCCAGCCAAAACGAAATCGGTCATTGGACTGCAGTACCAGCTTTGTTTAGCAAGGTTCACTCTGATGTTTTCGCCCCCCCAGAGTCGCCTTACTTCGTGGACACTTTGGAGCCCATGGAGGTGACGTCAGGAGACGCCGTATGTCTCAAATGTCATGTGGCAGGGACTCCTGAGATCAAAGTGACCTGGTTCAAAGGCGACGGCAAAGTGCGCTCTAGCCCCACCTGTAAGTTAGAGTACACCAATGGCATTGCCTGCCTCAAACTCAGCAAAGCCACCTTGGCCGACATTGGCGAGTACATCTGCAAGGCAGAAAACAAGATTGGCTCCGCTTCTTCCTCATGCCGGCTCAACGTTCAAGGTGACTTGTCGGCTCCAGAGGTTCAGCATTTAAAAGGGAATTGCAAATTTTGGGGAAATTTGCCTATCATTCTCAATTCTTATGTAAGACAAGCACACATCCTTTTCAGTTTTATATACATTCTAACTGGTAAATAAATGAGACCAAAAATCAGCTTACAATTAAGTTCGCCTATAAAGCGCTTAAAAAACACATCTAAACACCTCCTTCGTTTTCCATACACACACACACGTATGTAATGTAGTAACACCCACATTCATATTAACATGTAGTAATTATGTATTTTGCTCATTTCAAGCATTCTGTGGCACATACATTTCACAAACGCATAACGTTTGTTTCTGTTTTACTACATCACTGACTACTACTCACTGCAGAAATCACTTAGAGTAAAATGCCTGCTCTCTGTTAAGACTGTTTAGAAGTTGATATATTAATGTTTGGATTAAATATGACTCATAATCCTCATGAAAAAAAAAATATTTTCGGGTCTTTTGGCGGTCAAAGTGTGCCAACTTTTCAGTTTATGTCCTCATCATTTTATTATCCAGGTGAGGGGCATGATTTATGATCTAGAATAAACTTTTACAAACTTTGAGGCAAGAAAGCAGCTAAGCAGCTGATGTCAAGCATTAAAAGGACACTTCCTCTCTCTGATCAATCCGTCACTAAATATAAGTCCTAAATGTTAGGGTTAAAATAACAATATCTCTAATACTTGGTTGACATTCTGGTCATAAAGTGTATATCGAGTATTGTTGGCGGTGTATGGATGGTTATTTATTGGGTTTTCTAGTTTGGAAAGATGCAATGACATCATGGCTCCCATTGGCTCCATTCTAAACAAACTTAAAAAAATTTAAGAGTTAAATAGCATTCAAAAAGAAGTGTGTTCTTTTTTCTCATAAGGTTTGTGAATTATAGGCAAAATTGCAAAAGAAATTGCAGTTACCCTTTAAAACAAATAGCTTTTATGCTACAGACACTCATTAGCTTTTTTCCACCCCCAGAGGCCAAAACACCACCATCTTTCCCCAAGAAAATCACCAGCCTGCAGCAGACCCAAGGTCAAGCCGTGCGCTTTGAGTGCCGTGTGGCCGGCTCCTCGCCCATTGAGGTGTCATGGTTGAAGGACGGTGAACTTCTGAGCCAGGGCAAGGAGTTCTTCATGCTGTACGACGATAACACGGCTGTCCTGGAGATCAGTCACACTGAGCTGAAGCATTCTGGCGAGTACACCTGTATGGCAACCAACAGCGTTGGCTCTGCCTCCTGCAGAGCCAAGCTCACCTTGCAAGGTCCGTGAGCGTCTTTGAACATGGACAGGCCAAATCCGGTCACCTTATCAGAGAGACAAATCAACCAATGCAATATTTTTGACTCGCCCTTCCGTAGAACCCAGGTATCCTCCAGTGTTTGACCGGAAGTTGTCGCCAACGCAGGCAGTGACAGTGGGTGACAGCATTGAGCTTGAATGTCACATGACGGGTTCCGCCCCCCTTAAAGTCACATGGTCCAAAGACCATAAAGATATTCGCAGTGGTGGAAATTATAAGATTCACTTCGAGGACAACACAGCTCACCTGAGCATAGTGAAGGCCGACAAAAGCGACTCAGGCAGATACTTTTGCCATGTTTCAAATGACATTGGCAAGGATTCGTGCTCCTCTGACGTTGAGGTTAAAGGTTGGTGACCGTATCTTTGTACCAAAACATTCCAATTATGCCCCCTAACAGGTGTTTTGCTTGTTTTAAGAGCGCAAAACCCCCCCGATGTTTACCAAAAAGCCCTCAGAGCAGATGGAGGAAATCGAAGGCAGGCTGGTCAAGATTGAGGCTCGGATCTCTGGCTCACAGCCCATGACAGTCTGCTGGTTGAAGGATGACGCAGAGATCTTCAGCTCAGACAAATATGACATCAGCTTTAAAAGTAACGTGGCCATTCTGTGCATCAAAAGCAGCCAGGTGATTGATAGCGGCAGGTACACATGCCACGCCTCCAACGAGGCTGGGAAAGCAACCTGTGACATCACTCTAGGCATCTCAGGTGGGTTGTGCGTGGCCCTTATCGTTGCTAATGTTTTATTATTATTAAGCATGTTCACCAGCGAAGATAACATTTCATGCATTTAGTGAGTTCACCAGAGTAGTAGTCACATACGGTTATTAACGTGGTCACTTGCATGACCGACATTGTGTACTTTGCTCTACAGAAGCCAAGAAGCCACCGGTGTTTGACGTCACACTCAAAGCGACGACTGTGGGCGAGGGCGAGAAGCTCACACTTAAGTGTCATGTCTGCGGATCCCATCCTATGAAGATCCAGTGGTTAAAGGACAGGAAGGAGCTTTTGTCGGCCGGCAGCACCAAGATTAGCTTCTCTGACGGGACGGCCTGTTTAGAGATTGTCTCCATCTCCCGTCACGATGTTGGCGACTACATCTGCAAGGCTACGAATGACGCTGGCAGCGAGCTCTGCAGAGCTAAAGTTACAATCAAGGGTAAAACTTGCCCATTGTTTAGAAAAATATTTATTATTTTTTTTGTCTTAGTTTACGTTTTGTTATGTTTTGCTAAAAGATAAAGCTGCTCGGCCTCCTGCTGAGACTGCTGCAGATGCCGCTCCCACCAAAAAGCTGGAGCAGCTGTTCTTCATTGAGGAGCCAAAGAGTGTGAATGTCACTGAGAGTGAGTCATCAACAAAGCCAGATAATCTTCTTAATATTTCTGTTTCATGAGATGATGACCGTGTGGTTGGTGTTTCTGCAGAGGGCGCAGCCACCTTTATCGCCAAAGTGGGCGGGGACCCCATCCCAAGCGTCAAGTGGATGAAAGGCAAATGGAGGCAGCTCACGCACGGCGGCCGCATTTCTATCGGGCAGAAAGGCCAAGAGGCCAAACTGGAAATCAGAGAGGTGACCAAGTCTGACTCAGGCCAGTACAGATGTGTGGCCTCCAACAAACACGGCGAGATTGAGTGCAGCTCCGACCTTCATGTGGACGAGAAGAAAACTGCGGCTCAGCTGGAAGGAGACCTGCGAGCCAAGTTGAAGAAGTCAGTTCCCACAAGAAGATTACACCAGCACTTATATACTTTAGATACATGATATATTGATGCTGTGGGAAAAAATTGTATTGACCCCCTGCTAATTATAGGTTTACCCTCTTACAAGTGTATTTTTATGGTAGTCTTATTGTACCAGAGACAACTTTAAATATAAATCTAGAAAAAAAAAAACCTATGTAAAGGTTGAGTAAAATATGTTTTTGAATTGATACCAACCAGCAAGAATTGTGAGCCATTCAAGACCAGTTAAGTGTTAATGAAGCACACAAATTAGACATTTTCTTTTAGGAAAGTAAGATTGACACAAGACTGGAATGGCCTACAAGACCATCAACAAGAAGCTTGGTGAAAAAGAGACCACTATTGCAAAAAAATCAAGATATTAGTCAATCATCCTCACTTTTGAACCAGCCCAGAATTACAAGAGAGGATCTGGTTAATGATGGCCACACTTAAAATATGGGAAATTTAGGGGGTACAAGCAGGTCCCCTTTGTAAAGGTGTAAACTTAAAAAATCGTCAGGGGATCAAATGTGTGTTTTTTTTCTTGAATGAGGCCTCTTAGATCTCATAATCTGTTAATCTTAAACTTCTTTGTCCTTGTGGTCCTCAGGACCCCGTCGAAGCAAAAGAGTCCCGACACAGAGAAGGAGATCGACATTGTAGAACTGCTTAGGAATGTGGACCCCAAAGAGTACGAGAAATATGCTCGCATGTACGGTATCACCGACTACCGAGGCCTGTTGCAAGCCATCGAGCAGCTCAGGCAGGAGAAAGCGGAAGAAAGTGAAAGACCGGTAAGAGTTACAGTTGGCTGACAATGGGATGCAAAGGAAGAACAGCAAGTAATGAATGTGGCTATCGTTGTTGTCAGGAATTGGAACGTACACCAAGAGAGACCGACGAAGACATGGCACGACTAGTGGCCGACCTGCAGAAAAGGATGGAGCGGACCGAGGTCAGTCTACTGCTGCAACAGTGGCTTGTCTGTAGTCCAAACATGTTATAGCATCAAATTGCTAACAAGATGAGTTCTATTGTGCTATCTGCAGCCTGTCACTGTAGTGAAGGACATCTCGGATCAGTCGGTCATGGCCGACAACACGGCGATTTTTGAGTGTGAGATTATGATCAACTACCCTGAGATCAACCTGTCGTGGTACAAAGGCACCCAGAAACTGGATACCAGTGCCAAGTACGACATCAGCGTCAACGGCGATTGCCACTTGCTAAAAATTAAGCAGTGCCGGATGTCTGACCAGGGCAACTACAGGGTGGTGTGCGGACCACATATCTCCAGCGCCAAGCTCACCGTCATGGGTCAGTACTCTGCCTGGTCTTGATCAGTTATAACAGCCTACAGCAATAGGTAGCGCAAGAGCTGCCGGTCACTCGCCACCGGATTTTAGGTAGCTCACCAAAGCGTCCAAAAATATTTGCTCATTTGTATTTTATTATTTATTCAATTCAGACAATGTGCCTCTACTTAATGGCACATTTCCACAAAATAGTATAAGACAGTGGTTCTCACACTTTAGTCAACAAGTACCACCTCAGAAAACTCTAGGGTCTCCAATTACCACCATAATGATCACCATTAAAATAAAACAGTGTAGCAGGTCTAAATATTTATTGAAAACAAGGGTATTTTAGTATACCCTATTTAATATTTTAATATTAAATTTCATATTTTGGCCATTTAATATTTTGGCCACTGTAACATTACAAACAGTTTAAACAGTAACACTGTGTTTGGATATTTGACTAAGTGATTCTATGGCGTGCCACTAGTGATTTTCAGAATCACTGGTGTAAGACAATGACCGCACTTTCATTTTGTCAAAGTAGCTGTAATTGTAATGAAAGTTAGAGAACCCTGGTCAACAGTTTGTACATGTGTGTATGAATAATCATAACACATGAAACAATACAATAAAATTAATAAGATCCTAAAAGATAAGGCGCAGATATGCATTCTTGACTTTTTTTCAACATTTGATGTCCTTTTTGCCCACTGACAGGATCCTTGTGGTTTTGCTCTTTCAGAGGCCGAGGTGGAGAAGCACCTGCAAGACACGTCGGGTAAGGAAGGCCAGTCGTGCGTGCTGTCTTGTCAGTTGTCCATCCCCAACGTAGAAGCTCAGTGGTTTAAGAACGGCCAGCAGTTAGAGATGAAGGGACGGTTTACGTCTGAGGTCAAACACAAAGTTCAGAAGCTTTATATTAGAGACCTGAAGACCGACGACCAGGGTCGATACACCTGCAAGTACAAGAAATTGCAGTCCTCAGCAGACCTCTGGGTGGAAGGTTTGTACCAGGAAACCTTCTTGACTTTGTTCTGGATGCTTTTTCACTAACCCTCTTCTGACATCTCATCAAACCCAAACTAATTTGGGACTTTAGTTTCTGTATCATCCTCTTTCTGGGAGTGTTTCTTTCTTCCTTAACATCAATATTTTCAACATCGTCCCATTAGTTGTCTTCTTCCATCTACCTCGACTCGACTCGACTCCATCAGTACGTCATCCTAACATCCTCTGATGGCCCTTCTTAACTTTCCTGTGGATGCTGTGTCTTTCACATGTATTTCCGGTGCCTTCTCAGCTGTGACAAACGTGTTCACATCTTTGTCCCTTTTAGTCGAACAAATTCATTTCACCAAACGCATCCACAATGTCGAAGTCAGCGAGCGACAGTCGGCCACATTCGAGTGTGAGGTGTCCTTTGACAACGCTATCGTGTCATGGTACAAAGACACCTGGGAACTGAAAGAATGTCCTAAGTACAACTTCCGAAGTGAGGGCCGAAGACATTTCATGGTCATACGAAACGTGACCATCGATGACGAAGGTGCGTAGTGAGCGCCACAGCAGCCCGTCATGTTATTCTTCTGAGTTTTTTCATGACTGACGTTTTCGTGGTCGTCCCATGTAGGCGTGTACTCTGTGATTGTGAGGTTGGAGCCCAGAGGAGAGGCTAAGAGCACAGCTGAGCTTTATTTATCTGGAAAAGGTACAGTTGATAGTCAGCTGCCACCTTTAGATATACTCTCTTTTAGTGTTTAACGCCTTCTCCGCTCTTCCCCCTTTCTCAGAGATCCAATTAGCAATGGTCCCCTTCGGTAAGTATTTTACTTTCGAGAACGGGAGTATTTTAGAAGATGGGGTGTTTGTCTCTTTTTTTAATGAAAATATTTCCTTTTTATGGTTACTAACAAAAACAAGTGTCTTTTTTAAGTTTTTGATGGAAACACCAACAAAATATTATGCCAACTGTGTTGTGTCAGACCAGAGGCACTGGAACTTCTCACAGCTTGCACATTAGCTAGAAGCTTGCAACTCTTGAGGTAGCTGTTTTGTTGACTTTTTCAATGTTTCTGTCTGTGTATTATTGGCATAGTAGGTTTATGGGATACTTTACTTTGACAATTGAGAGATTTGTAACAGTCAGTCTAAAAACAGAGGTGGGTAGAGTAGCCAAAAATTGTATTGAAGTACAAGTACTGTTACTTTAGAGAAATCTGACTCAAGTGAAAGTAAAACATAGCCTTTCAAATATCTACTTGTGTAAAGTAAGTCGTTATATAGTAGAAAAAAACTACTCAAGTACTGAGAAAATGGTGAGTAACTTCTGATTTATTTTGAAGCTATTTTGTAATGGTACAGTACTTGCATTATAACCATAGTTGGTGTGTGTGTATGAGAGTGCGTGTGCGTGTGCGTGTGTGTACTTGTGCGTGAGAAACAGAAACACTGCTACAATATGTAGCCTACTACACGAATGATGCACATTTTACTTATGATGATATAACAGAGCTAATGCCAGCATAAGCACAGCTAAAATATAAAAAAACATCTAGAACTTACAGCAAAGTGGTTTCTCTCATTGCAAGTGGAGTGCTTATCGGCTGAAAAGTGAATATTTATATTAACATTGATGACAGCGTATGACATTGCTGTTCTTTTTGTAGTTTGTAAAGTAAACATTGATTCTTCATTGCTATGGGCCCTTTTACTTTTTACAGTAATGCTGACAGTATTTTCAAGCGCTGTTGGATTGGTAAAATGCGAGTGCATTCCTGCAGTTATCAGAATGAAACTCAAATTCAACTGAGTAGAAGTAGAATTTCATCTTCACAAAAATACTCAAGTAGTGTAAAAAAACTGTGTTGCATTAAAGCTTCTCTGACAAGTACAATTTATCCAGGAAGTTACTAAAGTAAATGTAACCGAGTTACGACCCACTTCTGTTTAAACGTCATGCTGGCTTGATGTTCCTCGAGCTTTACAGTTTTGGCAGATTTGGGGGCACACATGCAAGTGCGGAGCATAGCGGACTGTATAGCAATCTATCTTCTGAAGTTAGATTTCACAGACTTTTTATAATAGAAGGAAATAGAAAGAATCCAAAGGAATCCATAGATCAATCCACAATCCCCGCTTTCCCCAAAGGGGAACTGCACTTTTTTGGGGAAATTTGCCTATCGTTCACAATCCTTATGAGAGACAAATAGACAAAAGTTTTGTTTTTGTTTTCTTCACATTCTAACATACAGAAATCGGCTCGTTCTTGGTGGCTAGCAATTTAGTTAATGGGAGCAATCCATTCTACCTCCAAATAACTTTTAAAATATATTCAAAATCAACAATCAACAACTTCATTTACATTCCGCAACCTGTATCAAAAACCAACTGTAGTGACATTGTTATTGTAAGAGCAAACACTGAAGAACTATTTTTCTAATTGGTACTGACTGAAAAACATGAACAATCATATTACAGTATCTGTAAAGTATTAGCCAACATTTCATGTTTTGTTTGTACACAGCTAACTCGGCAGCGTATGTACTGTAGTATACGGTGATGCGCTTCATGTATCATGATCAATAGTAAAGTGACTTACTCGATGGACAGTTGTCCGTTTGGTCCAGCTGGCCGTGGTTGCTTCCAGTTGATTTAGGTAAACAATCCATTAGTTTGGCATAGCTTGGCCCAGAGTTCCAGATTTGCAGTGTGACCATTGCGCACTCTCTCGACTTACATGTACTCCAACGTTTCAGCCTCTTCTTCGTGCTTGCTTCTATAAGCAGCTCAGTATATTTATTTTCCAAAAGATAAGGTTTTGAATCCTCATTTGTCCAAAAATAGTCGTCTTCATTATCTTTTACAAAGTCTGCCATGATTAGAAAAAACTTTTGCGTTTGATTCTGGGAGTAGGAACAAATTTGTTGCAGGAAGACGAAAGTGCGCTGCTATGTGAACGGTAAATATTGTACATATTTCATATTTTTATGATTGTGTCTTTTATTACATTATATATGGTTTAGCAGCGTGTATATAAAATGTTGATGCAGGGTTTTGAAAAGACGCGTGTTCTTGTCTCTCATATTTTTGGAGCCTATCTATATTATTTATTTATTAATTGTTTTGACAATGGAATCCAATCATGCCAATGATGATGTTCATGGGTTATTGGATGTTTTAGATGAATTATTATTGACTGATTGTGTTCAGCTGGTCACGCTCCTCCTGGTGAGCTACTTCCTCCTCCTATAATTAAGAAGACAAGACAGCTGGGCGCGGCCTTTGTCTGTCTGTCATGCTGAAGGAGTGAGGAGTGAAATAGTATGTTTACTTGTTACGGCTAAAATAAAGTTAGCAGAGTAGCCCTGAGGAGGACAAGCCACCTCCCCCTCAGGGCTACTCTGCTAACTTTATTTTTATGTTTTCTAAACTTTTTGGAACGACAGAGTAGCCTAGCCGTAACACATATTGATTGTGAATGATTCCTCAAAAAATCCACTTCCCCTTTAAAGTAATGGTAGATGAGACACTGTAGCTGTAGTAAATAAGTCATTTTCTACAGAAGATCATTATTATAAAGGTTGTCCAGGGTGATCCTACCTACACCCTTAATCTAGCTGCTCTTCCGAGAAAGAAAGCTTTTATTCTGTAATGAAACACATTACTTCATTTGGCTGTAGATGTGCAAGACTCGTCAGTTCAGAGGCCCGAGGAGCCCTCGCCAATAGAGATTCAAGGTAAGCCAGAGCGCAGTGTTCAACGCCACGACCACTGGAGTTGAGAGTAATGTCAGTTTCTTTTGTCTCCTAAAGAATCAGCCGAATTCTATCAATACACAGAAGAAATTGAACATACAGGTATTCCTGTTCATTCTTATTCAAAGAATTGTCTTTGCGAGAAATATTTTACCTTCTAGAAAGCCACTAATCCAGGGGCATCCATACTTTTTCCATTAAGGGCAGCATGTAGTGAATTAAAGGGTGTAGAGGCTCATTTGTTAAAAATGTACTTGATTTATCACAAAAATATCAAATCATTGTGGGGGATATAATGTTGTTAAATTACTGTAAAGATGTAGCAAGGCTACATCTCAACATCGTGGCATTGGTGACGAAAGGACCCTATTGAAACGGTTTCTCCTCAGTGTTATTCTTTAGTAATATTGTTTTTTTTTTTCATTCACAATTTGAAACAATGCAGAAGTCCACAAAGAAGTAGGGACAAGCGCAGCCTATTTAATCCTCGCATCTTACATGCAAGTACGGATCATAATAAAAAGATTTTAAAAATTGTCAAATAGTTAATTAAATAAACAAATAAGAATGGGACAAGCAGTAGAAAATGGATAGATGGATAAATAGTTAATTATTGAGTAGAGTTACTAATTACTATCATTGTTTACAACTAATATTACTATTCAGGCAACTAAATCAGCTGTTTACGGGTTTTAACTAAATAATATGACCAGTAAAAAAGTGTATCCTGTTGAAAATTATTTACATGATGCACAGATATCTTCAAAGACTACACTCTTTTTTTCCCTTTTTTTCTTTTTTTTTTTTACTAAATACCACCTCGGAATAAAATTGGCTGTCCAAGTACCAGCCTAATGACCAAAATTTAAATTCAGTAGCATGGTAGGTCTAAGTATTCATTACAAACAAGACAGAGGCTTTATTAACAAGTGTAATTAATATTTTTTGCCGCTGTAACATTACACACAGTTTGAACAGTAACACTGTGTTTGACTACAGGAAAATAAAACACTGTACTTAAATCAAATGATTCTTTGGCGTACCACTAGATGGAACCGATGCAATTTTAGTTTGCAAGTGACATTTTTCCATAGTGTTTATTTTTCTCTGTGCAAATGGCCGCCAGGCCACACTTTGGGAGCCACTGCCCTCAAGGATCCATGTCATCTTTGCATGCTAAGTCACAGGATTGGGTCCGTCCTAAACACTGTACTGTTTGTGACATTTTTTGTAGACACTTTGCTCTACGATCTTTTTTGTTGTATACTGTACTGCGAAACCACCCCAAAAGTCATACAATCCCTTGTCTTGTATTGACCATGCAGTCACTAATGCATAAATTGCATAAAATCAATGTTTCATTACTAATAAATGACTATTTCTTTGTTTCTCAGCACTAATGTTGTTTTTGTCCCGTCTCCTCCCACATCCATGTGGCTGTCTTCATGTTTAAGTGTGTGAGATTGTGTTGATTGGACCTGGAGACACATGTTGAGGTCTTCATTCTGTCTCCCTTAGCTTCCTGTTGTTAATCATTTCCCATTCCAAGTGTCCAACGTTTGACTTGTTCACTCTTAGAGTCAGGTTCCTTTCCCTGAGGTTGTTCGGGTAGAATTGACCCATTGTGATTCCAAACAACTGATCATGCTTCTCTGTGTTTTCCACCCAACAGTTGTCCAGGAAACAGTGGAGCCCCATGAAGTGGGAGTGGAAGTGATAGAGGAAAAGCATTTCAAAGGTACCAAAGATTTAGACGTTTTCCTGTGTACTGCAGATTTCTCAGACCTGGTAGTCCTGCCCTTTGCTACAAAATCTTCTGAAAGTGTCTCATTATGCTCTCTGCCTTTGTCACATTCATGTCTTCTTGTACTCTTTCTGTCTGAATTTAACATGATGAGTCTCTCTTCAGTGACCAAAGACGAGGAGCAAGAAATCAAGGTGGCGGAAGCTAAGAAGAAAGAGGCGCCACCTAAAGGTACCGTCATGTATGGCGGTTAAGTTTGTACCCAAACCATCAGCTTGTCTGTGTTTTACTTGGTGTACATGAGAGGCATTGTTGTGCCTGTTGTACATGAGAGACTGAGTTGTACCTGGTTTACCCGAGAGCCTGTGTTATACCTGGTGTATATGAGTGGCTGGGGGCATACAGTAGAGGATTGACTGAACTGTTGACGTTGTAGTGACTAAAGAACCAGTGGAGAAGAAGCTTCCTGTGGTTTCAATACCAGATAAGAAAGTTCCTGCTGTTAAAGGTAGACTTTGACTTTGTGAGAGACTGTTTTTACATCCGTGATCTCTAACATGTCTAACTCTATCTTGAAAGAACCAGAGGAGCCCAAAAAGCCAGCTCTTCCCTCACCACCGCTGGAGCCCATTGTGCCAAAGAAAGGTACTTTTACCACTCTTGCTCCCTACAGTGCTTGGGGTCCCCTGAAGTTGGTCTCCCACTTCTTGTTAGCCATCTGGCTTCAGTTGTGTTGTTTGTCATCGGTGTTGGAATCATCAATATTTAGGGTGCTGTCCCAACCTTTGCTCATGCACCCCATCAGTGTGTGCTAACCTTAGATCATGTTTGTGTTGCTCAGCTGACGATGAACCCAAACCTCAGGCACCAGCGGAGCCTAAAAAGTCAGTGCCTGTTGCTAAGCCTAAACCTGAGGCCAAGGTTGTAGCAAAGGCTGAGCTGGAGCCGGAAGCTAAGCCAGTACCGTTGAAGAAACCGACACCGCCACCTTCGAAAGGTACTCTCTTTCTTTTCTGGACACTTTTCTACTTTGTTTGTGTGCGTCTTTGCTTCTAAAATGGAAGCTCATCTTTGAATCAAATACTTTGAATGTTGCTTTAAGTCCCGGAAGAACCTACCAAGATAAAGTCAAAACTTGAACCTGAAACACCAAAAGCAGAGCCAGAAAAAAGAAAACCTCAAGTAGGTAAACCTGAGGAGCCAGGGTTTTTGGTGCCACCCAAACCAGAGCCTGTAACGAAAACACATGAAGCACCAGAGACTAAGATTTTGAAAGTAGAACCACCTGCACCAAAAGAACCTGCCAAGAAAGGTACACTTCATCAACCGTTGGTCTTCTCTTCGTCTTCTTAAGTCTTAAATGCCTGTCTTGTCTCCTTGAAATCATAACGTACATAATGTAAGATTTCATTTCAAAGTGCCAGAGGAACTAGCCAAGAAGAAGGCTGCTGCAGTCCCGCAGAAGGTTGACAAAACAGAAACACAAACACCACAGAAGAAGCCTCAGGTCACAAAAGGTACTTGAAACTCAGCGGGTTGTCAATCATCAAAATCATCTCTCTCTAAATGCTGGTTGTGTGTTGGACACAGCTAACCACTGCATCTCTAAGAGAAGTTGTCCATTGCGTACAGTAGATCTCAGTGTGCCATTACACGTTTGTGTGCCCTCTTTATATACTTCTTTCAATGATGTTCTTTCAAGTTCCCGTGGAAGCAAAAATTGCAGAAGAACCAAAAGCAGCCAAAAAGGTAGAAGCTGCTATTGTTCCACCCAAACAAGAGCCAGCAGAGCGTGAAAAAGGTACATTGATGTTGCTTACTCACTTGAGCTTAAACGTCAATTTCTGTTTAAAATCTGCTTGTATGTGGACAGCCTCATGATATATTTTATCTTTATTATTAACTTTAACTGTAACTGTAACCTAATGTCTTTGTGTGAGTGTGTGCGCCAGCACGATATATTGCTCTTCATGTACTCTGCATGTTGTTCTTCAAACCTTCAAGATTTGGAGCCCAAATTGGATCTTGTATGTGAAGATGAGGCCGCACCTCGAAAACAACCTCAGAAAATGCTTAATGCAGTTGTGATATCAATGACTGAAGCAGATAGCTTTCCTCCTGAGAAAGTAAATGAGAAGATTTCAGAGAAAATACATGAGAAAATACCAGAGAGGCTTCCAGATAGAAAACCTGGGAAAGTACCTGAGAAGCTTCCAGATAAAATACAAGAGAAATTACCTGAGAAGCTTCCAGATAAAATACAAGAGAAGGTACCTGAGAAGCTTCCAGATAAAACACATGAGAAAGTACCAGAGGGGCTTCCAGAAACACAACCTGAGAAAGCACTAAGGAAGCTTCCAGGGAAAACACACAAGAAAGTATCAGAGAAGATTCCAGATACAAAACCTGAGAAAGTACCTGAAAGTCTTCCAGATAAAATACACAAGAAAGTACCAGAAAATATTCCAGTTAAAAAACCTGAAAAAGTACTTGGGAAGCTTCCAGAAAAAACACATGAGAAACTTCTAGAGAAGCTACCAGAAATAAAACCTGAGAAAGTTCCTCAGAAACGTATAGAGAAAATACATGAGAAAATACCTGAGAAGTTTCTAGATGAAATACCTCTACCTGAGATAGTACCTGAGAAGTTTCCAGTTAGAGAACCTGAGGAAGCGCCCAAGAAGATTCTAGAGAAAACACATGAGAAAGTACCTGAAAAGCTCCCAGTTAGAGAACCTGAGGGAGCACCCAAGAAGCTTCCAGAGAAAACACACGAGAAAGTATCAGAGAAGCTTCTAGAGAAAACACACGAGAAAGTATCAGAGAAGCTTCTAGAAGGAAAACCTGAAAAAGATACAGAAAAGCTTCCAGATCAAACATGTGAAAAAGTACCAGAAAAGCTTCCAGATAATAAACCTGAGAAAGTATCTGAGAACCTTCTAGAGAAAACACCTGAGAAGCTTCCAGATAGAAAACATGACAAAGTACCAGAGAAACTTCCAGATAGAAAACTTGAGGAAGCACCCAAGAAGCTTCCAGAGAAAACACATGAGAAAGTACCTGAACAGCTTCCAGCTGGAGAACCTAAGGAAGCACCCAAGAAGCTTCCAGAGAAAACACACAAGAAAATATCAGAGAAGCTTCTAGAAGGAACATATGAGAAAGATCTAGAAAAGCTTCCAGATCAAAAATTTGAAAAAGTACCAGAAAAGCTTCCAGATAGTAAACCTAAGAAAGTATCTGAAAAGCTTCTAGAGAAAACACATGAAAAGCTTCAAGATAGAAAACATGACAAAGAACCAGATAAGCTTCCAGATAGAAAACCTGAGGAAGCATCCAAGAAGCTTCCAGATAGAAATCTTGAGGAAGCACCCAAGAAGCTTCCAGATAGAAAACTTGAGGAAGCACCCAAGAAGCTTCCAGAGAAAACACATGAGAAAGTACCTGAAAAGCTTCCAGCTAGAGAACCTAAGGAAGCACCCAACAATCTTCCAGAGAAAACACACAAGATATCAGAGAAGCTTCTAGAAGGAAAATATGAGGAAGATCTAGAAAAGCTTCCAGATCAAAAATTTGAAAAAGTACCAGAAAAGCTTCCAGATAGTAAACCTAAGAAAGTATCTGAAAAGCTTCTAGAGAAAACACCTGAAAAGCTTCAAGATAGAAAACATGACAAAGAACCAGATAAGCTTCCAGATAGAAAACCTGAGGAAGCATCCAAGAAGCTTCCAGATAGAAATCTTGAGGAAGCACCCAAGAAACTTCCAGATAGAAAACTTGAGGAAGCACCCAAGAAGCTTCCAGAGAAAACACATGAGAAAGTACCTGAAAAGCTTCCAGCTAGAGAACCTAAGGAAGCACCCAGCAATCTTCCAGAGAAAACACACAAGAAAATATCAGAGAAGCTTCTAGAAGGAAAATATGAGAAAGATCTAGATAAGCTTCCAGATCAAAAATGTGAAAAAGTACCAGAAAATCTTCCAGATAGTAAACCTGAGAAAGTACCTGAGAAGCTTCTAGAGAAAACACCTGAAACGTTTCCAGATAGAAAACATGACAAAGTACCAGAGACGCTTCCAGAAAGAAAACCTGACAAAGTACTGGACAAGCTTCCTGGGAGAAAACCTGAGCAAATACCTCAGAAGCTTCCAGATAAAACACATGAAAAAGTATGTGAGAAGCTCCCAGATAAAACACCTGTGAAGCTTCCAGATAGAAAACCTGAGAAACAACCTGAAAAGTTTTCAGAGAAAAAACCTGAGAAACTTCCAGGTAGCAATCTTGATGAATTACCTGAGATGCTTCCTGATAAAACACATAATAAAAAAATAGAGAAGCTTCCTCAGAATGCTGATACAGATCGGACACCCCAGACAACAGGGGAAGAAGTCTTTGGCAAACTGTCTGAAAAGGTTGCTGAAAAGCTTCCGATAAAGCCACCAGACAGCAACGTTTTTGAGAAGAAGCCTGTTCGGGTTACCGAGGAAGCAAAAGAATATGAGGTGGTTTCCATGTTGAAACATGAGAAGTTTTCCAAGGAACATTCCGATGAAACGTTCTTTGGACTTGTTGAAATCAAGCAGGAAGTAGTGGAACATTCAGCCACAGGTACAGCAAAGGCAAAACTTCTTCTATTTTTTCCCTCTTCTTCATGCATGCTATATCATGTCTACTTTTAAAAGTTGAAACCAGCCTAAACTAAACTCTTCAGTAGCATCTGACTCACCTCTGGTTTTGACAGCTGTTCATCTGCTGTTGAGTTTGTGGCATTTTTTTGTCAACTTATCTTGTCTCATCCCTTCTTCCTTCTGCAAACACGCTGCCTTGGATAACAAACCTGTTTGGCATTGAAGAAATAGAAAGGATTGCAAAGATTCAACTTTCAGAGGTTGAACAAGACAAGGAGAAAGTCTCTCCACAAGAACAAGGTATCCGGCAATTTAAAATTTGACGAACAATTAAGAAATATGACCTGAAGTATTCACCGTCAGTTGTTGTTGTGTCGTTGTGCCTAACACCCATGTTTGTGCTCTGTCGTCACTTCTTGGCGCCGCTGCATGACGCCTTGTCTTCCTCTTTTTGCCTCAGTGAGGTTCTTTGAGATTGAGGCGCAACAGGAAGTGTATCATGTGACCGAGAAGGTGTCTCCCACAGAGAGGCTACTGCCAAATGAGGAGATGGGAGAACCAGCCCAAGTGTCGTACGAGAGGCCTGTGTCCCCTGTGGGCGACCTGAAGGTTTCGTTGTCTCAGGTGGAAGTCTTGACTGAGATGCTGACACAAAGAAATAAAATGTCTGAACTGCGAGGCGAGATGACTGACATTACCATCAATAAGGAGAGCGCAGTAACTCCAGAACCAATCAAAGATATAACTGTAGAGGGTTCCCAGGAGTCTAAAAGTGAGAAAGTTCCAGAGAAGGAACCTACAATAGACAAACAAATGACACTATCCAGAGATGAGGGTAAAATCACACACCTGTCGGGCAAAAAGCAGAAGACAGTCAAGAAAGAAAGCAGGTCAACTGTTCAAAGAGAAAGGAAGGACAAAACTGCAAGAGATGACACACACATAACATTTCAGACTTTCCAAGGCAAACAAGAATTAGAAGAAGAGACCATTCCAACTTCTTTGGAGGACAAACAAAGGCAAATTTCAAAAGGTAGTCTTGTCGTTGAGCACAGCAACATCATTGCTGACGGGTTAAAAGATGAACATTCAGCACTGATCCAGAAGTCAGATAAGAAACCTGAGTTACCAAGGAAGAAACAGGAAAAAAAAGTAACATCTGACAGGCTTATTGACAATACTTCTCAATTAGAATCAGAAATGTCAGTGTCTGACATCCCGCCTCAACAGACCAAAACCACAGTTTGTGACCAAACCCTAAGAGAAGAATCAAGTCCTCAAATAGAAATCACTACCCAAATGACACCTTCAATCATCACCAAGAAAAGAGAAGAGAAGGAAGAAGTACCAAGCGAAGCTACTCCCAGAGGTACAGTTTGGGTAGTCTTCATGTGCAACCACCAGAAGCCATTACTTCAACCTCATCCCATCACTCTCTTCCACATTGTCCTCATTTTTTTCACACAGAAGCGTCTGTCTTTCTTGCTTTCATTCCACTTGAATATTAATATCTTGCGTTTTTTCTGTTAAAGAAGCCACGGTGTTGCCTGTCGATTTGGAGATGCTGGAGAGAGGAGCTAAGAGAGGTAGAGCAACAACAACGTCCGCATTTAGCGTGTTGTCTTTTTGTCCACTCATACTAAGATATCCGTGTTGTCTTGTCCTAATCTCTTGGCACCGCCTCATGGTGCTTTCATTTAACTTTACCCCACAATCCTCCTCCTCTAGTGTCTGTGAAAGGAGCACAAAGTAAGGTGCCCGGCAGCTTCTTCTCTGAGACAGCACCTCATGTCCACATGGGAGAGGCAAGAGAAGAAGAACATGACAAAAAGGACAGTGACTTGGAAGCTGGAGGCAAACAATCTGTTACTGATGGTTCTGAGACACAGGCCTTTCAAACAGAGTGTAAAGAACCAGCTGAAGTAAAAAAGCATAAAAGGGCCTTTGTTAAGAAAATACGATCACCAACTTTACCTGTAGAGAGCATTAAAAAAACAGTAGAAGTTGAAAACAAGGAATGCGGAAAGGAGCTAAAACAAGAGGAACATTGTGGAGAACATTGGTTCCAATTCACAGATAGACTAGAGAGGAAGTTGACAGCTTTGCCTGACAACAATTGTCTGAATATAGTCCCACAAAGACACAAACCTGACAGACTGCCTTCAGTTAGTCCTCTTTTAAAGTCCAAACACCAGAACGACAACTCTACTACTGTTAATAGATGTGGAGCATTAGCACCTGTATCCCAGCTAGCAAATCTGAAAGCAGTGGAGGACAAGGAGGATAAAAAACAGTTAGAAGAAGCCATCAAAGATAAAGGGTTAGAAGGTGTTATCTTGAAGTTAAACACTGCTGTAAAACAGGGGCAAGATACTGAATTAAAGAGGATTAAAGAGCTTCTGCCAACAGACGCAAAATCAGCATTTTCTCACGCTGACGAAATCCAGACACCAACAGAAGCTAAAAATGACTCTATTCAATCTAACGTTATAGAACTTAGTGTATCAAGTGAAGACCTTGTAAAACCAGCAAGATTAAACAGAAGTGAGGAAAAACACTCCTTATCATTTCTCACAAAAGAAAATACACATTTTGTGACAAATCCATTAATGAAAGACTGTGTCGCAGCCAAATTGGATCAGCAGGAGACTAGCACCAAAGCACAGCCGCTAAAATATGAAACCATCAACTTCAGTCCTCTCAAAGATTCCGAGTCCAAACCCAGAAGTGTGGGAACAAAAGTATTGGATCTGAATTGGGAAAGTGTTTTAGATAATTCTCCAAAGGTCTTCACAACAGTGAGGGAGAGAAAAATTGATACTGTCAAAACTAAAAAGGTTGTGGACGAACAAATCCCATCAACCCTAATTTCATCTGATTATTCAACACCCAAAACACATACAACACCTCTTCTGTCTGACAAAGTATCAGAAAACCTGACATCATTCACAAAGCCACAAAGGAAACCCCCTCAAGACAAAATATTTGAAGTTGCTTCACCTTATCAGGCAGGGTCAACAGGGTTCTTGTCTGAGGACACCTGTGAATCTTCAGAAGAGGGAATACAAAATGTTTCTCACACAGATTCAACATCCTTACAGGTACAACATGGAGTTTTTCCTGTAAGTGACACAGCTATTACTGGCCAAACATCACTGACAGGTGCCAATGGTGCAAAACAGACTCTCTTTGTTGAGAAGACATATAATCAGCAATCCAATAGAACAATCTCAAGTTCATTGGTAGAGCCAAAACAATCGATGGAGGTGAGCTCCACTATGTCTTTTGAGGCGCCTTTGAAGAACAAACAGCTACTGGAAGAAACTTTACCAATAGTTCATTCATATATTGATGAGCATTTAACTGAACATGGGCAGAAACACATCCAGAATGTTGATCAACCGATTGCATCTGAAAAAGCTGCCAGCCTGAAAAAAAGTCAGCCAGTGACCATTCCAGAGGAGTATGATAGATCTCAGAAGCTTGAGAAGACGTCGTCTATAGTGAAAGTGTTAGCTGAGAGTATACACACAGAGAAATTTGAAGGGGAAAAATATAAACAGAGCTTAGTTTCACCTGAAGAAAGAAAGACTACATTAAGTGCAGTTCTACCAGACCAATATAGTCATATTCTAGAGGAAATTGAGCTGGATAATGTTAAAGTGACTGAAAGAAAAATGGCGAAAATTCAGAAGGAAAACACGCAAAGATGTCTCGCTGCTGCTGAGAACAACAAAAGTCAGAAGTCAGAAGTAAAGAACAGATACATCAGTCCAGGCAAACAGAAGAAATCAGCAGGTCAGTGTTCCTCTGCCGGTAAAAAAACACGTGAATCAAATAAGACTGAGGATGAACTGAGTGTGGTCCAGTCTTATATAGAAACAGAAAAAGAAGACAGTGAAGGCTTTTCTCCTTCAGGTGGAAAACAGCAAATGGGAGAAAGAACACCAGTGATGGAGGTGGTGTCTCCTCAATCTTTAACTGTTGAGGATGGAAGGTTTAGATTGGACAGTCTACAAATGGCCAGCAGGACAGATCAGGAACACATCAGTGAGCCCGGGGAGGTTTTTCAAAATATGCAAGTGTCTGTGACAACCAGAGAAGGCTTTATTTCATCTAACACCGTCACAGCTAAAGATCATATAGAAGACAAAAAAAAAGGAGCTAGTTCAGATACAGATAATATAATTAAGCATGCAAATGCACTAAAGCCATCTATGTATCAAGACTCTCTGACAATGAAAGAATCTCCAGGATACTTTCCTGTACAGGACTCCCTAATTCAAGCACAGAGGACTACCATACAGAAACACAGTGATGTCCAGCCCATAGTTTCTCTGAATGAAGAGATGATAAAAGCAGAGACACCAGTGGAAGAACATACCTCCAAGTCAGAAAATCTCTTAATCAAGGAAGAAGCTCCTAAAACATTAAATACGCCATCTGATTACAGATCAAAATCCCTGAAAGAGAAAAGACAAAGTTTAAACAAAGCAAAACACATATCTATAGAGCAACAGCAAAACGATACCATCATTGATGAATATGATAACATTTCGGAGAGAAAAAACAAAGCCATTAGACTACTACTTTCAGAAGTGCCAGCGTCTTCCGATCCTCTTAAAAACAAACAAGCTGTTGAAGGCGATGGTGCAACTAAAAAAGATGTCCTTCATAGCTTGACAGAGGCAGAAATGAAGCAGCGAATGGAAATAAAACGTTCTGAGACACCTGTGCTGGATGTTACATGTCAGAGAAAACTGATCATGGAAGGAGAAACCCTGTTTGATAGTCTACAATGTCAGAGCACCCCCGAGAGTCTCATCCAAGGTAAAATGGAGAAATTAAAGACCTTTTGCACAACACACTCAACTACCAACATTGCAGACACCAGTCATACAGATACCAGAAAAAAAAAAAGTCGAGAGCACATTCAGTCACCAGTAGTTGCTAAAATAGAAGCTAAAGACAATGAGAGAGTTCAAACTGTTTCTGTTGAGGCAGTACAATTAGATAAAAGACCACAAGTAGGAATAACACCTGAAGACTTAAGGCAGCAGAAATGTGTTAATGAAGAGGAAATGAAAACAGAAACAGTGAGAGGAGACAAAACCAGCAGAGAAATTTCTAAGATAGATCAATCTGTGTTCAAAGAGCAGACAAAAGTAGATTCAATTGTTATAGGGGAACGTGACATGTCAAAGTCACAATGTGAGAATGATTCAATGGCCAATGTCAGGGAACCTTCAGTAACAGATAAAACCATACCAAAGATGGTTTGGTCAGAGGTCGGCCTTGCTGCCATAGGGGGAGAACCTCTGCGGCAAGCTGAAACCCAAAGAAAAAAGGGGCAAGCAGTGGTTGAAGAAAAAAGGCTTTCGTCTCTGGGCGAGAAGGAAAATGTTGCCAGAGGTACAGAATAAAAAGTGTGACGTGTCACCGATCACGTGTGTTTGACCTGAGCACACGTCTTTGTGTAGCACATCTGCGTTCCATCAGCAGCCGTCATAGCGGACGTCATTTCTTCATCTTTTCAAGAGGACGTCATGTCATATCACCCATTCTGTTTTGAGCACAAAACTAGTGTCAACCCATACAAATTGGTGTTGGCTTATTTTATTCTTAATTTGTTTACTTTTATTTCTTCTCACATCACCTATGTTCATCTGAGAAAAGTACAAACCAAGCACACTAACCTCTTCAGTGTCTGTTCGGTTCTCAGGTTTTATTGTGCTAAGCTCTTGGTGTCAATCTTGTTGACGCTCATGGTGTCAATCTCATTGACACTCTTTCATTTATTTTCCAAGCTTCAGTAAAGGAGCCACCGCCAAAGCCCAAAAAAACAGCAGCAAAGCCTTCTGCTCCCCAAGAAGGTACCATCCTCCTTGATTGTCACTCTTAAGCAAGCATAACTTTTTCAAAAAATTTCTGCACAAAAGTTGAGCAGTAGAATGCTTTGAAGATGTCGATTTGTGCAATGACTTTATTTACGTTGTATTTCAAGTGAGCAAAGCAACTAAACCAGTTGAAGACAAAATGCCTGACGGTGAGCAGCTGGAAATAGAAATTACCAAACCAGGTATCAAAAAACTCTTAAATTACTCTTGTAATGACTTCTCATTACTAACGCCCTGTGTGTTTATTTTATTGCAATGTCTGATCTTTTTCTACATCGAAAGCATTCATGGCTGTTGTAAAGGCTGAAGAGTCAACCGTGAAGGTTGTGGAAGAAGTAAAAACTGTCAGAGTGGATAAAGTGGCAACTGAGACAGGTAGACATGTTCGTTGGACCACTGAAACGATGTTATTCCTATTGGCTAATGTTGTTTTACAGTTTTTGTCTTGTTTTTATTGTCCAACGTAAGTGTCACTTTTTGTATCGGACAACTTTGTCATTGACATTGTGTGATGTCACAATGTTTGACAGTGTATTCATCCCGGGCCTCTAAGGTCCACATAAAACTACCTAATCAAATAAGAAATTAAATAACAACTGTTTTAACCCTTGCATTAGATCAAACCAAGGGACCTGTTCAAGCACCAGGAGGAGTCAAGAAAGGTAGGAAGAACACACCCCCCAAATATTTTAAGTACATAATTACATTTCACTTTCAGAGAGACATTTTTTCTTTTATAAACTCTTTGTATGTGTCTGTGTCCCTGTCCTTTATCGTGTATGTTGTTTGTCCAATTTACTTTGACTCTTGACGTCTGGTAATTCAAACCTCGGCTGCGAAAAAAAACAACTCTACTCAAAAAAGTTCAAGTTCATGAGGAAGAGACAGGGACTTTTGAGCTACCCTCTCTAAGGAAAGCCACCCCAATCACAAAGCAAGAAGAAGAGCAAGAGCTAGAAATGATCAAACTGAAGAAGATTCCATTTGTTTCACCCAAAGTGTCAGAGAAGGAGCAGGAGTCTCAGAAAGCTACCAGGACCACACAAATAGATGTGGTTGAGATGGTGCATGAAGAAGAGACAGCAAAAGTTGATGAAGATACTAAACATCAATGGAGGCCACAGAAAGATACTCCAAAAGATAAGTCAGATGAAACTATTTCCTGGGAAAAAATTCCCAAAGTTCCACTGGAAGAGGAACCAGCCCATCCTGAAGCTGCCTTGAAAAAAATAAAAAGACTGCCTTTAGATGAAAAAGAACCAGAAGTTGTCAAACTAAAACCCTTTGAGAAGCCAGTTAAAGTGACGGACATACCTGAGAAGAAAGATACAGAAGAGGCCAAAGCACTTGCAAAGGTAAAGAAGACACCAACTCAGCAGCCGGATGCAGAGTCTGTCACACTTAAGCCCTTTTCAGTCCCTTCAAAAGAAACTGCCGAGCCTGAAAAGAAGATTGCAGAGGTCAAAGACAAAAAACCAACTGAAGACCTTCGTCAGATTTCTCAAGCAGAGGGGAAGCCAGAGATGTTAAAGGAGGCTGAACCAGTTCCAGGGAAGAAGATTGATTCTCAAGCTCCAGTGAAGAAAGCAGAGCAAGTTCATGAGGAGCCCAAACCTCTGAAGCAGAAGAAGCAGACAGTCACACCAAAGAAAGACCAAAAAGAAGAGGTAGCTTTGACACCTTTGGAGCAGCTCAAAAAGATCCAACTAAAAAAGACACCATCACCAAAAGTTGACAAGCTTAAACAAGCTGAAAAGGCTGAAAGGAAGCTTAGTATGGATCTCAAAAAGACTCTTAAAACAGTTTCACCTAAGGACTCTGTAGAAGCCATTAAAAGAGATAAGGTAACCAAAAAGCCACTGCAGGAGGATCGAGAACCAGCAAAGCCTCCAAAAGAAAAAATTCCTATTATGAAAGAAGTTTCTCCTGGAGCAGTAGAGATAAAGAAAGTGGCCACACAGCCAGAAGAGGAGGTGTCCGAGCAGGACTTTAGGGTGGAAAAAGAGGCAGAGCCAGTGGAGGAAGAGGCGTGGGGCTGGGAACTTGTTCCTCAGGAAAAGGCTGAAGACTGGGAAGGTGAAGTGGAAGAGGGTGCTCAGGAGGTTCCAGGGGTGGCCAAGAGAGGTGAGACGATGGAGGCGGGACATTTGGGAAGAGCCACCATTCATGCACGGAATAATCTTAATTCATTGCCATGGTTGTGCCTCCATCCCTCATACTGCTCACACGCCATACGTATGTTTTCTTCATGGTGGTCCTCACAACGCTCTTCGTGCTGCAATGACATTCCTGTGTGTCAAACATATTCTTGGGACTTGTGCCACATTTCCATTTCCATTTGTGTCGGGTCATCAATGTCATGTCCTAATGATACATTTTTCATTTTGTGTCGTATAGCTAGTGCTATTTTCATTAAATTTCATATTCACCGTCACGCTAAATTGTCCAATTCAGATCAGTCATTTAAATTTGTGTTCTGTGCTCCAAGCTCATGTCAAGTGTTTCCAAACAGAGGGACAACCAGCTGAAGAAGCAGGACGAGGAAGGGGCCGAGGTATCAAACGTGAGTATTTTTGCTGCTGACATTTTTTCTGAGAAATGGGCCTTTTCTAAAACTATCTTTTCCTCTTTGTCTTTGATTTGTGTGCTTTAGTCAAGAAAACACCATCGCCAGGTGAAGGCAGGGGTCGGGGCCTCAGGCCTGCTGGAAGAGGACCTACACCTCCAGAGGAACCTTTTGGTGGATTCAAGCTGAAAGCCGTCCCGTTGAAGTTCATCAAGAAGCTTCAGGACATCGTTCTGCAAGAGGCTGAGTCTATCGGATCGTCAGCTTTGTTCGAGTGTCTAGTCTCGCCGTCTACTGCTGTCACATCATGGATGAAAGATGGCAACAACCTGCGCGAGAGCCCCAAGTACAAGTTTACATCTGATGGCAAAGATCGCAAGATGAACATCGTCGACGTCCAGCTGTCAGATACCGGAGAATACACCTGTGTCGCCAAGAACGCTGGCAAGGAAGTCAGCTGCACTGCCAAGCTAATTGTTGAAGGTGCACACTGTATTTCCTCCTCGCATATTCTGTTGAATTTTTCCTGTAATTACATTTTAGGACTTGTAAAGGCTCGAAGCAGAATCTGTCAGTACCTCAAATGTATATGTTGCTGTTTCTAGAGCTTCCTGTGAAATGGATCAAGGAATTGGAGCCAGAGACTTCCGCTGTAAAGACACAGCCGCTCTACTTGACCTGCGAGTTGAACAAAGAAAGAGACGTGGTCTGGAAGAAGAATGGTGAGGTCGTTAAGAGAGAAGCTAACAAGATCCAGATCAACATTATAGGAATGCAACATGGAATAACCATCCAGAACTGCATTGAAAATGACGCTGGTACATACTCATGTGAAGTGGCAAATCAGGAGGAACTGAAGACTTCAACAAATGTGAAAGTGACTGGTGAGGGTTTTAATTTCTATCATGAACTGAGCTGCTAAGCATCAATGATGACATCTAACAATACAACAAAGTCTCACCTAGTTATATTGTTTTCCACTTGTAATGAAAGGGTCAGGAAACAATTCAACCAACCTTGTTATTTTCTGATTTTTATACTCACAATGATGTGTTACAATTTAAATGTGTCATCTGGATCAAACAGAGATCATCAAAGATTGGATTGTGAAGCCTCTGAGGGACCAGCATGTAAAACCGAAGGCCAACGCCACATTTAAATGCCAGCTGTTCAAGGACACACCCAACTGGAAGTGGCGAAAAGGAGAGAACGATCTGGCTCCCTCTGACAAGGTGGACATCAAGCAAGACGGAAAGGATTTGGAACTGACCATAAAGAACTGCCAGCCTGATGACGTGTCCGAATACTCCGTGGAGGTGGAGGGGCGTGTTTACAAAGCCAAGCTGACGCTAGGAGGTTCGGGTCTTGTTTGTGTTATATACCATTTTGTTTCGTGCTTAATTTTATTACTTGCCTTCTCTCAGAGCGTGAGGCTGAGATCCTGAAGCCTCTGGCTAGCGTGGAAGTGATGGAGAAGGAAGATGCTTCATTTGAGACGGAAATATCTGAAGAAGATGTTCCAGGAGAGTGGAAGCTCAAAGGGCAGCTTCTGACAAGATCCCCAGTAAGACTATTTAGATTATTTTCTCTTCTGAACACTGATCTGTATATGCTTACTCTAACTATTTTCCTTTCTCAGACTTGTGAAATCCAAACTGAGCGTGGCATGCGCAGGATCACGCTGAAAAATTGCCAACTGGACCAGGCTGGAGAAGTCTCCTACCAGGCATTGAATGCTTTAACAAGCGCAATGCTCAGTGTTAAAGGTAAGCAGGTACTAGTGGAATCTTGGATGGAAGCCGCTGCCATTCATTGTCTTTTTAAAGCACAAGGTGTACGATTAAAAGAGTAAAGTCCACCAGGAATGCAATAAAATGAGACGTGTTAGACTTTAGGTCTTTATCGATAGGCCGCTCAAAACCAATGAGGACAATGAAAGTGGCATTAATGCACAAATCCCTATTCTTATTTCCCTGTATTATGTTGTTTACTTGTGTCTGTTTACAGTTTAGTCTGCTTCTGTCCAGCCATATGTGATGGTTTGATTTGATTTGGTTTGGGGTTAGATGTCGCGTTTAGACTACAAAAAGTGGCCAGTTTAGTTCTACAATTATTTTAATATGTTTTAGAGGACAATCATTTATCTTGATTTCATTATCATGTTTTGATGTTTTATTCCTCTGTACATCTGTTGGGAGCTGCGAAACTGGCCTCTCTTGTGCTGACGTGTCCACCTGTGTCATCTTCTGACCTTCAGAAATCCCAATGGACTTTGTTGTCCCACTGAAGGACATTAGTGTACCTGAAAAGAAACAGGCTAAATTTGAATGCACCATCACAAAGGATGTTTCTAAGGTTATTTGGTACAGAGGCAGTGACATCATCACACCGGATGCAAAATATGTCATAATCATTGATGGAAAGAAGCATATGCTCGGCATAAACTGTTGTGAGTTTGAAGACGAGGACGAGTACAAGATTGAGATTTTGGGTAAAACGTCCACGGCACGTCTCACAGTGGAAGGTAAGGGCTGGGTGGTCGTGTTGGTGTGTCACTTGTGCCCTGGGTTGTACTAACTTCTATGACAATGCGGTTGTAGGTATCAGGCTCAAACTGATTTCACCATTAAAAGACCAAACGGTGAAGGAGGGCAGCACAGTTCACTTTGAACTGGAACTCTCTCACGAAAATATTCCCGTCACCTGGTTCAGGAATGACGTCAAAGTCCATCCGAGCAGAACAGTGCTGAAGCACGTCAATGGGACGCGGCATGTGCTAGAAATAAAGGACGTGACCCTGGATGACACTTGCCAGATCAAGGCTGAGGCTAAAGGGGTTTTGACAATGGCCAATTTAACAGTCCTAGGTAACATTTTGTCCACACAGCCCCTATGTATCTGCTCCTTCTTCTTTCTGGACTGAATGCCATGTGGTTTTGCGTTATAAATGTCTTTCAAATTGTCCCCTTCCAGAGGGAGATGCATACTTCACAGTCAAGTTGCAGGACTACACTGCAGTGGAAAAAGACCAAGTGTTATTAGAGTGTGAGCTCAACAAAGATGTTCCAGTTATGTGGTACCATAATGAAACCGAAATTAAAGCCTCTAAGATAGTGGCCATCAAGGCAGAGGGCAAACACAGATCACTTGTCTTAGGAAAAGTTGCAGACAACGATAAAGGACAGTATGTCTGTGACTGTGGAACGGACAAAACGACAGCAACACTTCACATTGAAGGTAAAGATGCAGTTAGTTGATTGTTATCAACTGCCCATCATAATCCATAACCCTCCGCCACTCTCCATCATCTCTTCTGCTGTTATTACAGAGCTCTTGCGCTTTTCCATAAAGTTCTACTTCATAATGCCACCTCAGCTCTCGCGCTTTTCTATCAGGTTCCACCTCATAATACCACCATTGCTTCTGCACTTCCCTATCATGCTCTACCTCACACCTTTACCTCAGCTCTTGTGCTTCCCCAACAGGCTCCACACTATAACGGCACTTAAGCTCTTGCGCTTTTTCATGTTTCACCTCATCTCTTACGCTTACCCAACAGGCTCCATTACCACATCTCTTGTGCGTCCTCATTAGACTCGTACTCGTAACTCCACCTCTTGCTTCTTCACTTTTGAATTACCCCGTCCTCTGATCATTTTCATCTTTCTCATTACAATCGTCTTGCCACCTAGTGCTGTTGCGTATCACTGCTTTGTGTGACTTTCTCAATAAGCTGTCACCTCTGTTCAACACCAGCACGCCACATCCGAGTGCTGCGGCCGATGTATGGTGTGGAGCTGTTTGAAGGCGAGACAGCTCGCTTCGAGGTCAAGTTGAGTGAAGATGACGTACATGGCCAGTGGAAACTTGGTGGCCAAGTCCTCAGTCTATCTCCCGTATGTGTTCTGTAGATCTCTTCTTGTGTGTACAAGTGTATTGTTAGTGGGTAGGAGTGAAATTGTTATTATTTGACGCTGACCATGGTACTGAGACGCTGAAGTATGCTCGCATCTGCAGGATGTTGAGATATTGGAGGATGGGGCCAAGCACACGCTGGTGTTGTACAACTGCAAAGTTCCACAAACAGGCGAGGTGGAATTTAGCGCCGCCAATGCCAAATGTTCGGCCAACTTGAAAGTGAAGGGTGAGCGTCCGCATCTGCTCTGACAAGCTTCTTGAAACTGCGCCCTTGTCATAGCATTAATTAAGCTTCAATCTAAATGTGTCATCTGGCTCGAACAGAGATCATCAAAGATTGGATTATGAAGCCTCTTAACGACCAGCACGTGAAACCAAAGGCCAACGCCACATTTAAATGCCAGCTGTATAGGGACACACCTAACTGGAAGTGGCTAAAAGGAGATAAAGAACTAGTTCCTTCTGACAAGGTGGAAATCAAGAAGGACGGGAAGGATCTGGAATTGACCATCAAGAACTGCCAGCCAGATGATGTGTCCGAATACTCTGTGGAGGTGGAGGGGCGCGTCTACACAGCCAAATTAACCCTTGGAGGTTTGGGTCTTATTTGCGTTGCATGCCATTTTGTTCCGTGCTTCACATTAGAACGTACCTTCTCTCAGAGCGCGAGGCGGAGATCCTGAACCCTCTAACTAACGTGGAAGTGATGGAGAAGGAAGATGCTATGTTTGAGACAGAAATATCTGAGGAAGATATTTTGGGAGAGTGGAAGCTCAAAGGGGAGCTTCTGACAAGATCCCCAGTAAGATAATTTGGATTATTTTCTTCCTCTGACTACTGATCTGTAATGCTTCATGCCTACTGAAACTATTTTCATTCTTTAGACTTGCGAAATTCAAACTGAGCGTGGCATACGCAGAATCAGGTTGAAAAATTGCCAACTGCACCAGGCGGGTGAAGTGTCCTATCAGGCATTGAACGCTTTAACAAGCGCATTGCTCATTGTTAAAGGTAAGCAAGTACTGTAGTAGTGGACTCTTGGATGGAAGCAGCTGCCATTCGTTGTCGTTTTAAGCACAAGTTGTACGCATATTGATTGGCCACTCAAAGCAAGGAAGGACAATGAAAATGTGATGACCAGACCGATCCCTGTGATATCACATTTAGTTTGTGTACTCGTGTCTATTGACAGTCTAGTCTACTTCTGTCCAGCCATAATTGAACCATCTTTAGTTTGGTGTTTATTTTTACAGTACATACAGTAGCCAGTTTGTCATCAGCACATTGTGAGTTTGAGGATTAATTTTAATATTTCACAACAATCTTTTATCTTGATTTCGTCATCATGTTTTGATATTTTTCTTTCTCTGTACATTTGTTTGGAGCAGCTAAATTGGCCGTTGTAGACTGTAGTTTTACTAATGTGTGTTGACGCATCTACCTGTGTGACCTTCTGACCTTCTTTAGAAATCCCAATGGACTTTGTTGTCCCACTGAAGGACGTTAGTGTACCTGAAAAGAAACAGGCTAAATTTGAATGCACCATCACAAAGGATGTTTCTAAGGTTATCTGGTACAGAGGCAGTGACATCATCACACCGGATGCAAAATATGTCATAATCATTGATGGAAAGAAGCACATGCTTGTCATAAACTGTTGTGAGTTTGAAGACGAGGACGAGTACAAGATTGAGGTTTTGGGTAAAGCGTCCACAGCACGTCTTACAGTGGAGGGTAAGGGATGAGTGGTCGTGTTGATGTGTCGCTTGTGCTCCGGGTTGTACTAACTGCTATGACCATGCGGTTGTAGGTATCAGGCTCAAACTGATTTCGCCATTAAAGGACCAAACAGTGAAAGAGGGCAAGACAGTTCACTTTGAACTGGAGCTGTCTCATGAAAATATCCCAGTCACCTGGTTCAGGAACGACGTTGAAGTCCATCCTAGCAGAACTGTGCTCATGCATGTTGATGGGATGCGACATGTGCTAGAAATAAAGGAGGTGACCCTGGATGACACTTGCCAGGTCAAGGCTGAGGCAAAAGGGATTTTGACCAGGGCCAACTTAACAGTCCTAGGTAACATTTTGTCCTTTCAGCCCCCATGTATCTGCCCCTTCTTCTGTCTGGACCAAGTTCTGCACTGTTTTGGGCAGTGTTCCTTGTGGTCTTGCGTTATAAATGTATTTGAAACTGTTCCCTTCCAGAGGGAGATGCATACTTTACAACCAAGCTGCAGGACTACACTGCAGTGGAAAAAGACCAGGTGCTCTTAGAGTGTGAGCTCAACAAAGATGTCCCGGTTATGTGGTACCATAATGAAACCGAAGTAAAGGCCTCCAAGATGGTGGCTATTAAGGCAGAAGGCAAACAGAGATCTCTTGTCATTACAAAAGTTGCAAACAACAATAAAGGACAGTATGTGTGTGACTGTAAAACAGACAAGACGACAGCAACGCTTCAAATTGAAGGTAAAGATGCAGTTTGTGGATTGTCGTCAACTGCCCTCCATCACCTATCACACACCGCCACCCTCCATCATCTCATCTTCTGTTATCACGCAGCTCTTGCGCTCCTTCATCAGGCTCAATTTTATCATGCCATCACTGCTTTTGCAGTACGCCATCATGCTCTACCTCATAACTTCCCCTCAGCTCTTGTGCTTCCCCAACAGGCTGCACTTTAAAACGGCATCTTAGCTCTTGCGCTTTTTCATCATGTTCCACCTCATTCCTCCACAGGCTCCACTTTATAATGCTACCACAGTTCTTTTGTTTCCTCATTGGAGTCTTACTCGTAACACCGCTTCTTGCGTCTTCACTTTTGAAACATGCTGTAATCACCCCGTTCTCCATTCATTTTCATCTTTCCCTTCACCATCACCACCTAGTGCTGTTGCCTCTCACTGTTGGGTGTGACTTTGTCAATAAGCTGTCGTCTGTTTTCAACTCCAGCACGCCACATCCGAGTACTGCGGCCAATGTATGGTGTGGAGCTGTTTGAAGGCGAGACAGCTCGCTTTGAGGTCAAGCTGAGTGAAGACGATGTACACAGCCAGTGGAAACTCGGCGGCCAAGTCCTCAGTCTATCTCCTGTATGTGTTCAGTAGATCTCCTCTTGTGTGTGTGTGCATGTACATTGTTAGCGGGTAGAAGTGAAATGGTTATTATTTGACCCTGACCATGGTACTGAGACGCTGAAGTTTGCTGGCATCTGCAGGATGTTGAGATCGTGGAGGATGGGGCCAAACACACGCTTGTGTTGTACAACTGCAAAGTGCCACAGACAGGCGAGGTGGAATTTAGTGCCGCCAATGCCAAGTGTTCGGCCAACTTGAAAGTGAAGGGTGAGCGTCCGCATCTGCTCTAATGAGCGTCTTGAAACTGCGCCCTCTTCATGGCATTAATTGTGCTGCCATCTAAATGTGTCATCTGGATCAAACAGAAATAATCAAAGATTGGATTATGAAGCCGCTAAACAACCAGCACGTCAAACCAAAGGCCAACGCCACATTTAAATGCCAGCTGTATAGGGACACACCCAACTGGAAGTGGCTAAAAGGAGATAAGGAGCTGGTTCCTTCTGACAAGGTGGAAATCAAGAAGGACGGGAAGGATCTGGCACTGACCATCAAAAACTGCCAGCCAGATGATGTGTCCGAATACTCTGTGGAGGTGGAAGGGCGCGTCTACACAGCCAAACTGACGCTTGGAGGTTTGGGTCTTATTTGCGTTTTCTGCCATTTTGTTACGTGCTTCACATTAGAACATACCTTCCTTCAGAGCGTGAGACGGAGATCCTAAAGCCTCTTGCTAATGTGGAAGTGATGGAGAAGGAAGATGCTATGTTTGAGACAGAAATATCTGAGGAAGATGTTCCAGGAGAGTGGAAGCTTAAAGGGGAGCTTTTGAAAAGATCTCCAGTAAGAATCATCTTTTCTCTCCTGAACACTGATCTGTATAGCTTTATACTTTCTGTCATCATTTTCATTCCTCAGACTTGCGAAATCCAAACTGAGCGTGGCATACGCAGGATCACGCTGAAAAATTGCCAACTGGACCAGGCGGGGGAAGTGTCCTACCAGGCGTTGAACGCTTTAACAAGCGCAATGCTCATTGTTAAAGGTAAGCAAGTAGTAGTGGAATCTTGGATGGAAGCAGCTGCCATTCATTGTTCTTTTAAGCACAAGCTGTACAGAAAAAGGAGGACGAATAAGGTCCACCAGGAATCCAATAAAGAATTGATTCTTGTGTGGACTTTAGATCTTTATTAATAGGTCACTCTAAGCAGGGGAGAGCATTAAAAATGTCATTACCACTCCTATCCCTGTCTCTGTCCAGCCATATTTGAACCATTTTTGGTTCGCTGTTTGTTTTTTGCAGTATATTTACAGTAGTAACCAGCACATTGTGAGCTCTGAGTTTAATTTGTATCTGTTTTCGAGGACAATCTTTCGTCTTGATTTCATCATTGAGTGTTAATGTTCTTCTTCCTCTGTACATGTGTTTGGACGCTGTACACTATTGTTTTCCTATTGTGTTGACTTGTCCATCTGTGTCACCTTTTGACCTTTTTCAGAAATCCCAATGGACTTTGTTGTCCCACTGAAGGACGTTAGTGTACCTGAAAAGAAACAGGCTAAATTTGAATGCATCATCACAAAGGATGTTTCTAAGGTTATATGGTACAGAGGCAGTGATATCATCACACTGGATGCAAAACATGACATAATCGATGATGGAAAGAAGCACATACTCGTCATAAACTGTTGTGAGTTTGACGACGAGGACGAGTACAAGATTGAGGTTTTGGGTAAAGTGTCCACGGCCCGTCTTACAGTCGAGGGTAAGCGCTAGGTGGTCATGTTGATGTGTCGCGTGTGCTCTGGGTTGTGCTAACTACTATCATCATGCGGTTGTAGGTATCAGGCTCAAAGTGATTTCGCCTTTAAAGGACCAAACGGTGAAGGAGGGCAGCACTGTTCACTTTGAACTGGAGCTGTCTCATGAAAATATCCCTGTCACCTGGTTCAAGAGCGACGTTAAAGTCCATCCTAGCAGAACTGTTCTCAAGCATGTTAATGGGACACGGCATGTGCTAGAAATAAAGGAGGTGACCCTGGATGACACTTGCCAGATCAAGGCTGAGGCTAAAGGGATTTTGACCATGGCCAACTTAACAGTCATAGGTAACATTTTGTTCTTTAAGCCCCCATGTATCTGTGCCTTCTTCTGTCTTGAATGAGTTTTGCACCGTGTTTTGGCTGAGTTCCTTGTGGTTTTGCATTATAAATGTATTTGAAACTGCTCCCTTCCAGAGGGAGATGCATACTTCACAGTCAAGCTACAAGACTACACTGCAGTAGAAAAAGACAAGGTGATTTTGGAGTGTGAGCTCAACAGAGATGTCCCGGTTCTGTGGTACCACAATGAAACCGAGTTGAAGGCCTCCAAGATGGTAGCCATTAAGATGGAAGGCAAACGCAGATCACTTGTCATCCGTAAAGTTGCAGACAACGATAAAGGACAGTATGTGTGTGACTGTGGAACAGACAAGACGACAGCAACACTTCACATTGAAGGTAAAGATGCAGATTGTTGATTGTCATCAACTGCCCAGCATCACCCATCAACTCCCTGCCAATCTCCATCATCTCATCTAATGTTATTACGCAGCTCTTGCGCTTTTTAATAAGATTTAATCTTATAGCATCACCTTGGCATTCCCACTTTTCCATTGGGTTCCACCTCATAACGCCACCTACGCTCTGCACTTTCTTATCATGCTGCAGCTCATAACTTCAGTTCAGCGCTTGTGCTTCCCCAACAGGCTTCACTTTATTACGCCACCTCAGCTCTTGCGTATTTCCATCAGGCTTCACCCCATCCTCCATCCATTTTAATCTTTCCCTTCACCATCGTCTTGCCACCTAGTGCTGTTGCACGTCACTGTTGTGTGCTACTTCATCAATAAGCTGTCACCTCTTTTCAACGCTAGCTCGCCACATCCGAGTGCTTCGGCCAGTGTATGGTGTGGAGCTGTTTGAAGGCGAGACGGCTCGCTTCGAGGTCGAGCTGAGTGAAGACGATGTACACAGCCAGTGGAAACTGGGCGGCCAAGTCCTGAGCCCATCTCCTGTATGTGTTCTGTAGATCTCCTCTTGAGTGTGTGCATGTGCATTGTTTTAGTGGGTAGGGGTGAAAAGTCTATTATTTTACCCTGACCATGGTACTGAGACGCTAAAATGTGCTGGCATCTGCAGGATGTTGAGATAGTGGAGGATGGGGCCAAACACACGCTGGTGTTGTACAATTGTAAAGTGCCACAGACAGGTGAGGTGGCCTTTAGCGCCGCCAACGCCAAATGTTCGGCCAACTTGAAAGTGAAGGGTGAGCGCCGACATCTGCTCTGACGAGCTTCCCGAAACCTCACCCTTATTTCCACATTAATTGTTTTTGTGAATCAACAGAGCTTCCCATTACATTCCTCACCCCGTTGGCCGACGTTCATGTCTTTGAAAAAGATGAAGCAAAGTTTGAGGTTGAAATTTCCAGAGAACCCAAAAGTTTCCGCTGGCTCAAGGGTTCTCAAACACTGTCAAACGACGATAAGTACCAACTTCTGCAAGATGGCCGGAAATACACTCTTATTGTACAATCTGCCAGATATGATGACGAAGCCAAATATACGTTTGAGGCAGAAGACAATAGAACATCAGGAAGACTGATCATTGAAGGTACTTGACATTGCCATAGGTGAACATGTAGTGGCGGAATTCGAATTAGATGTGTTTGCTTTGTGCCTTTTAAATAATATTAGCCTTATTTCCCAGGGTTAAAAATCACACTATGACACTTACTGTAGATGACACTGTGCATTCATTCAGCTCATTAATGAAATACTAGGAAGAGAACCATGTGCACAGTTCTGATCTTAAATGGTAAATGGTTGTACTTGTATAGCACTTTTCTACTCCTTTTTAAGGAGCCCAAAGCGCTTTGACAGTATTTCCACATTCACCCATTCACACACACATTCACACACTGATGGCGGGAGCTGCCATCCAAGGCACTAACCAGGACCCATCAGGAGCAAGGGTGAAGTGTCTTGCCCAAGGACACAACGGACGTGACTAAGGATGGTAGAAGGTGGGGATTGAACCAGTAACCCTCATATTGCTGGCACAGCCACTCTCCCAACTTTCCCACGCCGTCGCCCATCTTGAGCATATCCAGAGCAACGATGGGAGGTTCTAATATTATTTGGTGCCTACACTCTCTTTGGCTGACGAGATCTGATTGATGAAGCCGGTCCTCCAGTCAGACATGTGCATATACACTAAATAGACACAACTAAAGGCAACATTTCTGTCCCTTCTTTCAGAAGAGAGACTCAGTGACATCAGAGGTTATTGATGTTGAACCTGAGAGATCTGGTCTCAGGCTCCGTGTAGCTTATATGGGACTTGTGAATTTTGCACCACCATCAGAACAACTGTGCAAACATTTTTAGTTATAGATAAAGAGCCTTTGATGGCTCGTACAGGCTTCTTCTGGCATTGGCAAATAATACTGAGCAGTGTGTGCTCACATCACTTTGAGTTGAATGTACAAAGTATCAACATTATTTCTGTCCGTCAGGTGTTCGTCTCGAGTTTCTGAAACCCATCAAGGACGTGACCGTCAAGGAGCGCGAAACGGCCGTGTTCAGTGTGGAACTTTCTCATGAAAATGTCCCCGTGGTTTGGTACAAAAATGGTGTGCGCCTACATCCCAGCAAAGTGGTGCACATGTCTGAGGATGGACGAGTGCACAAATTAACCTTCAAGGAGGTCACAATCGACGACACTTCAATGATCAAGGTGGAAGCCATGGACAAGTTGGCAGAGGCTATGCTCACTGTGCTTGGTTAGTTTCTTGAATTGTACACAGGCCTCTTCCTTGAAGACACACAGAACATGTCATTTTAATGTTCGTTAAACTGAACTTCCTCTTGCAGAGGGCGACCTCTATTTCACGCAGAAGCTCCAGAACTTTACCGCTATAGAAAAGGATGAGGTGTTTCTGTCCTGTGAGCTGAGCAAGGCCATCGGAGAGGTTCGCTGGTTCAAGGACGGTAAAGAAATCTTTGCCTCCAAAAACCTTCTGGTCCAGTCAGATGGCAGGAAGCGTATGCTAGTCATCAAGAAGGCAGCCAAAAGCGATATGGGAGCTTTCACCTGCGATTGTGGCACCGACAAAACTACTGCCCAGCTCAACATTGAAGGTAATACTTGCTGAAACCCCAGCCCATTCAGGAATGCGGGACTGCCCACCGCCGATGTTCCGCCTCCGTCCACTCTTATCTTTTGTCTCTGTTGGCATGGTTTTAGTTGGAAACATCTTGTTTGCAAAAAAATATATAAGAAGAACTCTGCAGAATCAACTAAGCTCATACATGCCCTTACATGTCACAAAACATCAGACGGGTCATGTGTCATGTCTCGACAGAACAGGACAGGACACATGTATCACAGTCTACTTCATTATATATGAGCACATTTTTACAACACAAGGACTTGCCTCTATTGTTGATAAGCAAAAAAGAAAACAATCAAAAGTAAAACATATAGTTTTGTTTTGCATGAGGTTGGTTTACTGTGCAGAGTTCCTGTGTCTTGTTTCGCACAAATTAAGTCGCTCTGAATGAGAGGGACCGCTACACGTCCCGACGTCTCGTCTCCTCAATGTCTCCATGACTGTTACTGATGTTTTCACAATGTGTCCATGACATTGATGGGCCAGATAGAGTGATTCTGATGTGGGACATCACGGCATCACCTTGAAGTAGGGCCCAAGGGAGGTTGCTGTGATGTCCCACCAGGTTTAGCCTGGAATAGCCACAGTGGATATACCCCCATATACCATATGTGTGGTATAAGGATTAGGAAGTAAAAGAGGTGGCTGGAAATCGGAAGTCTGGGCTCGATAGGCATGAGACATCTGCTCCAGCCACCTGGACCCACTATTTTCACAATCCGACCATCACTGATGTTTTCACAATGTTTCCAAAGACTCGCCACAGCCACAGACTTTTTGTTCTCCCGCCTGCTTCACTTTGTGTTTCATGTCACTAATGTGTTATTTTCACTTGTCGCAGAGCGCGACATCAAGGTCATACGCCCGCTGTACAGCGTGGAGGTGAACGAGACGGAGACGGCCAAGTTTGAAACTGAGATATCCGAGGAGGACCTTCATGCCACCTGGAAGCTGAAGGGGGAGACCCTTCATTCCTCTCCTGTAAGATTGCCCGTAAAGACGTGTTGCCCATCTTCGTGAGCGTGTGTTCTGATGACGTCCATGTCTGTTGTCCTTCAGGACGTGGAGATCAAGGTTGAAGGAGTGAAACACACATTGATTTTGTTCAACTGCCGCAAAGACATGGCCGGAACTGTGGAGTTCTCGGCAGCCAACGCCAAATCTTCGGCTCAGCTCAGGGTCAAAGGTGACAGAAAATGTTTTCTTAGAAAACCGTATCATAAACATGCAATTAGATGCAGCTGAAATGTATTACCCCTGCACAATGGACAATAGCATTGTGATGTCTTTTTTTGTTATCGCTCCACTGTACAATTGTTTAAAGTCTGACTGTTAATGGACATGATATAATGAATTGGCTTAGAGATTTGCCAACCCCTCACTCCCGCCCCTCCCCTCCCATCATCAGTAATGACAGACTGTCCACAGGATTGTGGGTAAGTCAGGGAGGTGGGGGTAACACATTCTCCTTTTCTCGGAAGTTTGGCAGCAGGTGATTGACATGAGCAGACTGCCCCTCCTTCCTATGTGCTGTCTGGCTCTCAGCCAATCAGAGTTGGTGGTTATTTTAGAAATGGCATGCCTTATCGAGAACAGGTTTGCAGTGATTGGCAGGACGAGGACGCCACCCAGGTCGTATGCTAATGAGCTGGCCCCCAATCCCAAGTGTCAGGGTGGTCAGTTTTAGTTTTCCCGTGGGCTTCAAGCAGCCTCGACACCTCACCGCCATGAGGACTGGGCCCTGAGGATTATCCACTTTTATTTGGGAATATTTGAGGTCTTTGGACCCGTTGAGGGCAGGTCTCTAACCATGTCTTCTCCCGAATCCAAAGCCCGGGTGATCAGCGTGACCCGGCCTCTGACGGACGTGACCGTGACCGCCGGGGAGACCGCCACCTTCGAAGGCGAGCTGTCGTACAAAGACATCCCTGTCGAGTGGTTCCTGGAGGGTACCAAGCTCGAGTCTAGTGACAGAGTAAGTGTCTCATCGCCTTGTTTTCTTTCACTTCCTGTATCCAGAATACGCTGCCTGTGCAGCTCCGCGAGGCCCCTGTTGCAGAGTCTTGTCTGCATATAAGGTTTTGCTGGCTGGCAAGGTTCGATTCTGCCTTGCAAGCAGGTTTCTGCTTCTATTTTTAACAGTTGCAGGAGGTGGTAGCAGCCCAGCAGGTGGCTGTTAGGTAACATGGCTATCAAACTTTCTCACAACAGGTTTTTAATTGCTGTCACGTTCCGATGGAAAAGGAACACATATGGAATTTGTTTAATGCAGGTCACGTGACCTGTGAGTGTGTAAACTGTCTTAGGTGTTATGTTACGATGCTAAAATCTGAGCAAACAAATTCGGGATTAAAAGTGTATGTTTCATGTACTGGCATTTTTGTATACAGTGTGGAGACTGTAAACAAGAAGTGAGTGTAGTGAGCACAGGTTCAGAGGTCATATGCATTAATTTAGGGGAAGAAAAGCAGCTGCTGGACCACTTCAGCAGTCACAACTCAGATGACTGTTTTTTTTCTCATAGCGGCACAGCTCGGTTGGTATAGCGGCCGTGCCAGCAACTTGAGGGTTCCTGGTTCGAACCCCGCTTTTGCCATCCTCGTGTCTCCCGTTGTGTCCTTGAGCAAGACACTTTACTCACCTGCTCCTTGTGCCACCCACACTGGTTTAAATGTAGCTCAAAGATGTAGATAATGGGATTCACTATGTAAAGCGTTTTGAGTCTCCAGAGAAAAGCGCTATGTAAATATATCAATCAATCAATCAATGTTTACTTATATAGCCCTAAATCACTAGTGTCTCAAAGGGCTGCACAAACCACTACGACATCCTCGGTAGGTCCATATAAGGGCAAGGAAAACTCACACCCAGTGGGACGTCGGTGAAAATGATGACTATGAGAACCTTGGAGAGGAGGAAAGCAATGGATGTCGAGCGGGTCTAACATGATACTGTGAAAGTTCAATCCATAATGGATCCAACACAGTCGCGAGAGTCCAGTCCAAAGCGGATCCAACACAGCAGCGAGAGTCCCGTTCACAGCGGAGCCAGCAGGAAAACATCCCAAGCGGAGGCGGATCAGCAGCACAGAGATGTACCAAGCTGATACACAGGCAAGCAGTACATGGCCACCGGATCGGACCGGACCCCCTCCACAAGGGAGAGTGGGACATAGGAGAAAAAGAAAAGAAACGGCAGATAAACTGGTCTAAAAAGGGAGTCTATTTAAAGGCTAGAGTATACAAATGAGTTTTAAGGTGAGACTTAAATGCTTCTACTGAGGTGGCATCTCGAACTGTTGCCGGGAGGGCATTCCAGAGTACTGGAGCCCGAAATGAAAACGCTCTATAGCCCACAGACTTTTTTTGGGCTTTGGGAATCACTAATAAGTCGTAGTCCTTTGAACGCAGATTTCTTGCCGGGACATATGGTACAATACAATCGGCAAGATAGGATGGATCTAGGCCGTGTAGTATTTTATACGTAAGTAGTAAAACCTTAAAGTCACATCTTAAGTGCACAGGAAGCCAGTGCAGGTGAGCCAGTACAGGCGTAATGTGATCAAACTTTCTTGTTCTTGTCAAAAGTCTAGCAGCCGCATTTTGTACCAACTGTAATCTTTTAATGCTAGACATGGGGAGACCCGAAAATAGTACTTTACAGTAATCGAGACGAGACGTAACAAACGCATGGATAATGATCTCAGCGTCTTTAGTGGACAGAATGGAGCGAATTTTAGCGATATTACGGAGATGAAAAAAGGCCGTTTTAGTAACGCTTTTAATGTGTGACTCAAATGAGAGAGTTGGGTCGAAGATAACACCCAGATTCTTTACCGTGTCGCCTTGTTTAATTGGTTGTCAAATGTTAGAGTTGTATCATTAAATAGAGGTCGGTGTCTAGCAGGAGCGATAATCAGCATTTCCGTTTTTTTGGCGTTGAGTTGCAAAAAGTTAGCGGACATCCATTGTTTAATTTCATTAAGACACGCCTCCAGCCGACTACAATCCGGCGTGTTGGTCAGCTTTAGGGGCATGTAGAGTTGGGTGTCATCAGCATAACAGTGAAAGCTAATACCATATTTGCGTATGATGTCACCTAGCGGCAGCATGTAGATGCTGAAGAGTGCAGGGCCAAGGACCGAACCCTGGGGAACTCCACACGTTACCTTAACGTAGTCCGAGGTCACATTGTTATGGGAGACGCACTGCATCCTATCAGTAAGATAAGAGTTAAACCAAGACAGGGCTAAGTCTGACATACCAATTCGTGTTTTGATACGTTCTAATAAAATATTATGATTGACGGTATCGAAAGCAGCGCTAAGATCGAGGAGCAGCAACATAGATGACGCATCAGAATCCATCGTTAGCAATAGATCATTAGTCATTTTTGCGAGGACTGTCTCCGTGGAGTGATTTGCCCTGAAACCGGATTGAAAGGTTTCACATAGATTGTTAGACGCTAAGTGTTCATTTAACTGCTCCGCAACAATTTTTTCGAGGATTTTTGAAATAAAGGGAAGGTGAGACAGCGGTCGGTAGTTTACCATGAGGTCAGGATCGAGGTTAGGTCTTTTAAGAAGAGGATGAATAACCGCTTTTTTGAATGCTAGGGGAACAGTGCCCGAGGAAAGTGATACGTTTATAATATTTAGCACTGATAGACCTAATAATACAAAGAGCTCCTTGATCAGTTTCCCAGGAAGTGGGTCAAGTAAACATGTTGTATGTTTTATTCCATTTACACATTGTAACAATTCCTCTAATGTTATTTCCTCAAAACAAGAGAAACTATTTTGGAGGGCAGTATCCGCCGTATATACAATCGTGTCAGTGTTAATAGAACCCAGTTGTAGCTGGGACGCATTGTCTTTAATCTCCTTTCTAATGACTTCAATTTTCTTACTAAAGAATTGCATAAAGTCATCAGCTGAGTGGGTGGAGCTACTGGAAGGAGTCCCTTGTTGGGTTAGCGATGCTACCGTACTAAACAAAAATTTAGGATCGTTTTTATTACGGTGGATGAGATTTGAGTAATATTTAGCTTTAGCTAAGGTAAGCATGTGTTTATAAGTTATTAAACCATCATTCCATGCTTGATGGTGCACCTCAAGTTTAGTCGTGCGCCATTTGCGTTCCAGCTTTCTACATAATAATTTCTGAGCTCTAGTTTCTTCTGTAAACCACGGGGTACGCTTTTTTGGAGCCTTTTTTAACTTTATGTTATCAATGGTTTCGCGCAGGGCGTGGTTGAAGTTGTTGGTGAGGTTATCAATAGAGCCCACATACTTTGGGAATGGTGCCATTACCGAGGGCAGTAGGTCAGCAAGAGTTGTCGTTGTGGCTGTATTAATGTTGCGGCTGCTATAGCAGTTATTATTATTATTAGTTTGCCGAACATGCGTCTGAACCTCGAATTTTATAAGGTAATGATCGGACAATACTTTAGTATACGGGAGTATCGTAACTTTGGAAACAGTGATACCCACTGACAAGCACTAGGTCTATCGTATTACGATGCGTGGGTTCATTTATTATTTGTGTGAGACCACAGCTATCAATTATAGTCTGGAGCGCTACGCACGGTGGGTCCGATGGGGTATTCATATGGATATTAAAGTACCCCATTATGATTATATTATCGGCGTGTGTCACTAGATCAGCAACGAACTCTGAGAATTCATTGATAAAGTCCGAATAGGGCCCTGGGGGGCGGTAGATAACAGCCAGGTGTAGAGGAAGCGGTGTGACAGACCTCATAGTAAGCACCTCAAACGATTTATATTTATTATTTATGTTAGGACTAAGGTTAAAGTTTTCGTTGTATATTAGTGCGACCCCCCCACCCCTTCTCAGGGGACGGGCAATATGCGCATGTGTAAAGTTAGGAGGACATGCCTCGTTTAGCGCAAAAAAGTCGTTTGGTTTAAGCCAGGTTTCGCTGACACCGATGACGTTAAGATTGTTGTCTCTGATGATATCATTAACTAACAACGTTTTGGGAGACAATGATCTTATGTTTGAAAAACCTATATTATAGGTAGTGGGCTGTTTTAGGGAATTTTTGATCAAATTATCTGTAGTAGCAATATTAATAATGTTGTGTTTATTATGCCCAGTGCATTTAGTATGATTACAACCATATCTAGGAATTGATACGACGGGAATTTTCCGATTGTTTGTTTGTTGCTTTGATAAACTGCACGCATCATAGTTAGCCACCTCAGTAAAACACATGTCCAACTCTGAAACACTCAAAGCAGAAAAAACTTGTTCTAATTTAACTGACTCCTTACCCAGACCAGTAGTCTCGCATCTTCCATTTAAATCCGGCTTCAGGATGGAGGGAAGTGGTGTTCTGTGGGGATTAGCCTTCTGCTTTGTTTTTAGCCCCGCTCGGCATCCGCGTTTCAGATCACACCGCTGGCGTCTGCTCCGTAGACGGCCCCCGCTGCTACTATACTCCCCTGCTTCACAGGCCGCTGGATGTAGCCGTCGACGTACTCCCGTGCTAGTTAGCAGGTCTAGCAAGCATCTTTATTTTCTTTCATCCTTATGCAACCTTTAAGGCAGGGTTATTCCACTGGCCAAATCCTGCCCGGGAATTACCCCACACCGGCCCCGCAGTTAAGTTCAAATGTTGGGAGACAAACATTTTTTCACTAAATTCCTGAAAACATCAGCGTGCTCCTGTTGTAAAGAGAAACTTAGACCACTGTAAACACATTGGAAGATTAGCTGTGTGGCCCCCAAAACAATTCAGTTGCATATCCCTGCTGTAAGGCCTCTCTGACATCAGAAATGTGTTGGTTGTGCAAATTCGGCTAGTGCTCAGCAATTATTACAAATCTCAATTGCCATTAATCCCGTGATTTGATGTGATTGATCATTATGCTTTTTATGCACTTTTTGTGCAAGATGATTAGCCCAAAAGACGCCAAAGCCATTTGCGCAAAAAGTAAAATGATTGTGGATATACAGTACAGTTCATGTTACATATACTAGTAAAGTTGCTGTTATATACTTTACATCTTATTACATGGCCGTTCATTACCGTATGTTAGATTTCTTTATTTGTCTTTGCAGGTTATACAATCATACTTTTGTAAATCCTCCATTATAATCATTCTAAAAATAATGATAAAGAAATATATACCTGTACCTATGTTATGTATGTTTGTAAAAGGGAAAAATGTATGCCATAAATACAGTAAAAACAAAAAAAGTACTGGTCAGGATAGATATATGTATTGCCTGTTAACATTACATGACACTTTTTTTGTTCTCAGTGCCACAGCTGTACTTTAAATTAAACCAAGAAACATTCATTTAAAAAAAATTAAACAGTGGCCTATGTTGAGTAGTTTATTCTATTGTGACAAATATGTCACATCAGGCTTTCCACAGCAATGTCAAGGCAAAAAGCAGGTCAGTGATATTTTCAGACCTTTTTTGATATGAACTCAGTAAGAAGAGGTAAACTGTAATAATTGACAACCTATTAAAGCCTGAGGGTTACAAAATGTCTTTAAAATGAGGCAAAGCTCTCAATTTACCGGTCGATTTACATTCTCATCCTCACCTATGGTCATGAGCTTTGGGTTATGACCGAAACGACAAGATCACGGGTACAAGCGGTCGAAATTAGTTTCCTCTGCCGGGTGGCAGGGCACTCCCTTAGAGATAGGGTGAGAAGCTCCGTCATCCGAGAGGAGCTCAAAGTAACGCCGCTCATTCTCAACATAGAGAGGAGCCAGATGAGGTGGTTCGGACTTCTGGTCAGGATGCCACCCGAACGCCTCCCTAGAGGGGTGTATAGGGCACGTCGGACCGGTAGGAGGCCACGGGGAAGACCAAGTACACGTTGGGAAGACTATGTCTCCCGGCTGGCCTCGGAACGCCACGGGATCCCTATGGAAGAAGTGGCTGGAGAAAGGAAAGTCTGGGCTTCCCTGATTAGGCTGCTGCCCCCACGACCCGACCTCGGATAAGCGGTAGAAGATGGATGGAAGGGATGGGCTTACAGTTTTTGAACACTTCAGAAAATGTAAGGTTTCAAAAACTATAAGACATGATAATCAAAATTATAACAAATACTTGACATATCTCACTGCATGTAATGAGTTAATATCACAGATTATTTTCTCATTTTAACTTAATTGCTGACATGAATGGATTTGTACACGATATTGTTATTTTATATGTTTCACCTGTATAAAATAATGACTGAGAGAATGTCAAGACGGGGGGAGGGTTTTCCCATCTTACTGCGAGGATTGTTCTCCCGGGATGCAATCAGACTATATTGGACTTGGCTTGAAGGTAGGAACATTTTAATTGTAACTATAAAAAGGGTACAAACAAAAAACACTTAAGGCGAAGGCACAACTTAGCTAAGGAAAACAAAAACTAACACTTACTGTGGCATGAAACGAGCAGCATGATCTATGGTATAAAAACTAGCAATGTCGCCAGGCAGACTGACTGACAAAGACAGGCTTAAATAATAGTCTAATGATTAGCGACAGGTGTGATCCGAACAAATGAGGCAGGTGAAACTGAGTCGCCATGGTGACAAAACAAACAAGGAAGCGCAAACAAGAACAAATGAAGTCCAAAAAAGCTAACAAAAAATGACAAAACATAATCCAGACCACAGAACATGACAGAGAAATTATGGTTGCAGGACTATTGAACATTCACCTACCAAAAATGCTAACTTTTGACCACGAACTTTGCCGCTGCTCGATTACATTCGTTTCGCGGCCAACGTGAACTGGGACGAGTACTGACCGCCTCGGAACCAGTCAGTCTGTTTCTCGTCATTCTGATCTAAATGAAAAGGCATTAATTTATATTTTACAAATGGTAACGCTATGAGGTGTTAGTTCGTACTTGTTGTATTCAGATGACGTGCTATTACGTAAGTAAACAAGTTAGTAAAATTGTATTCATAAACCGCTTTTCACAGATAAAATCACAAAGTGCTGTACAAGAGAGGGTAAAGTAAGACCACAATTCAATTAAAACAACTGGGGCAACATCATAAAAAGGATACAAAATGGATTAAAAATCTATAGGCTTAATATGCAGCCCTTTGAGACACTTGTGATTTAGGGCTATATAAATAAACATTGATTGATTGATATAAACTTTGCAATGCCGAAGCTTCAACTCCGCTATGTTGTCTATGTTTGACCCCCCCAGGTGGTGCTCAAGTCAGAGGGTAAGATTCACAGCATGACTCTGCGAGACGTCCAGCTAAACGAAGCCGGAAAAGTCCAACTGACCACCAAGGACATCAAGACCGAAGCCAAACTCCTTGTGAAAGGTGCCCTCACCAAGTGGAAAGATTGTTGGTGACATGATGCAACATAATTTGTGACATCACTAGTGCTTGTGGCCACATCTGCAACACAAGGGGAACCTGTGTAACATTCAAAGAATTCATTCAAACTTGCTAACGTTAAACTCAAGGGTTTGGGGCACGGGTGCCCAAAGTGGGGCATATCATTTCGTTCGGCCAGCCAAAGGGTGGCGACAAAATTTAATACATATTCATACAGACCTCTTTAATTCTGTAAAATTTATGATATGGCATATCCGCAAGGCTACACTGTGAAAAAGTCAGTAGATTTTTCTGTAAAAGCCTGGCAGGTAAATCGGCAGAAATTTACAGTAAAATCATCAGGGGTTCTGTAAAAAACAGATCCGTAGATTTTACGATCAAAAAGTAGCAGCTCGGTCGCCAGAAATTTGCAGTGAAAATTAGAGTGGTACTGTTTTTCAATTTGTAGTAATACATTGTAAAAAAGAAAAAAAGGACTGTAGATTTTTCTGTAATAAACTGGCAGCTCAGTCACCAAAAGTTGAACATAAAACATTTGTACAGTTTTCCAATTTACAGTAATTTGGTATCAAAACCATGTACATTTTTCAGTAAAATTCTGGTGACTACTAAGCTGCCCAAATTTTACCACAAAATGCATGGATTTTTTTTTACAGACCAACTAGTTCCCATTTATTGAAACTGACAGTCTCTTCTACCTTATATTTATATGTGGCGGTGTGTGGCTAAATTCCTTACTCGCGGTGCTGTTTCATGGTAAAAATTGATGTTTGATTCATGGACCATTGGCACATTTTTACTTTGGTCCTTGGAGACAAAACGTTTGGGCACCCCTAGTTTAGGGTTCGTGTTTGGGCCAAAGAGTGTTCAAAGTTTTCAGAATATGTTGCCATAGTTGCTCTTTTTCCGTGTTCAGAACCACCTGTGGAGTTCACCAAGCCTCTGGAGGACCAGACAGTGGAAGAGGAAGCCACCGCCACGCTGGAATGTGAGGTGTCCAAACAGGACGCAGAGGTGCAATGGTTCAAAGACGGACAGGAGATCCATAAGAGCAAGAAGTACGAGATGATCGTAGACGGCCACAAGAGGGCGCTGATCATCCATGGATGCACTCTGGATGACTCGAGAACATATTCCTGTGACGCAAAACACTTCAAAACTTCCTGCTTCCTTAATGTTGAACGTAAGTCATTTTAAAAGGTCTACCCAATGAACGAGGGATATTCTAAATCAGTGGGTCATAAACTTTTTTCACCAAGAACCACCTCAGAAAACATTTGGCTCTCCATGTGCTACTATAATGTCTCATTAAAATACAGTAGAGTAGTAGGCCTAATTATACATTAAAAAACACTCAGAGGTTTTAGTAAACATGTATTTTTAATATTTTTGGCCACTGTAACATTGCACACAGTTAGAATATAGAAAAACAAAACACCATACTTTAATCAAGAGGTTTTTTTTTTGGCGTACCACTAGATGGAGCCTGCGTACCACTAGTGGTACACATACCACAGTTTGAGAATTTTAAATAATAATAATAATAATTGATTTTTTTTTTGTAAATAAGCACTTTACGTTGATCAAACAACCTCAAAGTGCCACAGAGTAAAAAAAAATAGTAATATTAATAGTAAAAAGATAATAAAAATAAATAAAATATAAAACTAGAAACAGCCCAATAGCTAGAACCAGAATGCATGTCTATAAAAAGGCTTTTTTAGAAAGATGGGTTTTTAAGCATTTTTTAAAAGCATCCACAGTCTGAGGTGCCCTCAGGTGATCAGGGAGAGCGTTCCACAGACTGGGAGCAGCGGAGCAGAAAGCCCCGTCTCCCATTGTTCGTAGCTTGGTCTGTGGAGGTTGGAGGAGGTTAGCCTGTATGGAGCGTAGGTGTCGTGTGGAGGATTTGGGGGTGAGCAGTTCCTTGAGGTAGAGGGGGGCATTTCCATGGAGGCACTGGTGAGTTAGTAGGGAGATTTTGAATTCAATCCTGAGCGGAACAGGAAGCCAGTGAAGGGATTTGAGAGTTGGTGTGATGTGGTCATTTTCTAAATGAAATCAAACAGTTTCATTAGCCCTTGTCATTGGTTTACCACACCCGGCTGAATAAATTCATAAAGCTGCTAACTGTGTTATATATATATATTTATGTCAACAGCTCCACATGTCGAGTTCTCCAAGCCGCTCCATGATGTCGAGGTGCGAGAGAAGGAATCTGCCAGGTTTGAGTGTGAACTGTCCAGAGAAAATGTTAAGGTGAGCTTGGCATGAAAATATAAACATGATCATCACAAGAGTAGACTCCTTATTTAAAACAGTAAAACTGAAATCTACTAATTTTTTGTTAAAGTTGATATATCTCAAGATGTTTTTTCCTATTGCATGGTTAAATATTTAATCCTGTGACAAAAAAATTGTATCAAGAGATTAAAGTTGTGATATTTTTAGAAAAATAAATCATATTTTTTTGTATATAAATTCAGAGTGTTACAAAAAATAACATATTGGAACAATAGTATAATGGTTTCAGGTCTGACCTAACGAACTCCCGCCAACTAGGATTATTATTTATAAATGTACTATTTTCATAGTTAGAGACTAAAAACGGTTTTGACCCTTAAAAAATGTTTTTACATACATTAATTTCAGCTCTTCAAACATGAAATACCAGCTTTATACTGTTATGTTACACCCGATATAGTAGACTTGAGTGTGTTTTACAGTAGATTACAGTGCTGTACTCACTGGTAGCCCAGAGGATACAGCAAAAGTCATTGCCTCGGCAGTCACCGGCCACTAAAACCTGCCCACCACATAAAAATATTTTGCCACATCCTGTGTAATTCTTCCGAGTTATAACAAGTGCTTTTTTGTATATGCTGAAACCGCAGGTTGATATTGTTCTGGCAAAAGTTGGTTAACTTGACAGTTGTAGCTATGACCATTAGCCGTGTTAGCATTCAATGATTGCATTGTCTGTCCTGCGTTGTCATTGGACATCACTTACAAAGATCAACAATGTCATGTGACCCTGTCATTGATCTAGAAGATAATAATGATAATAGATTTTATTTGTAAAAGCACTTTACATTGAGCAAACAACCTCAAAGTGCTACAGTGCATTAAAAAAAACATGAAAAAAAATAAATATCCACTTAGAATTGCCAGGACAATGAGTTACATCGAGTCTTGTACATTTCACTGTTGTCTTTTGATATTCATTGTCACTGTGAAGATTTAGTATTGCCAAGATTAGCCGGCGTATTGTGTTGTTAACCCAGAAACAGAAGTCCCGCTAGGTAAATATTTTCATTGAAATAAGATTAATTTATTAAAACAGTAGGAAGGGGATTCATATACGGCCTCATTTGTTGCGGTTTACCTGACATATGAAACGTGATTAACTGGGGGCTGCGCTATCCACTTTGGCCACCAGACGCCAGTAGAGTGTTGAGAAAATTAAAATGTGTTTTGAAGCAATTCCAACTTTCTACGCAGCATTAGTTGCTTTGTAGAGTGGCACTTTCCATCACAAAATGATTAACCCCCCTTCTTCCTCTCACGCGAGATCCACCCAGGAATAGGACCATACAAATCCCTCCTCTACTGTATGTCATACAAATAAGACATAATTTACTGTAACACTAAATTTAGGCCAAAATATGTAGAATGTTTAAAAAATGTGATAAGGGACGACTTTAGTTGGAAAATACATAAAAAAACAATGTTATGGGTTCATAATATTACAAATAAAAACAAAATCGTATATTTACCTGGACCCAATAAATGCGATTATTATAGAAAGTCATAATATGTGCAATGTACTTGAATTTAATAAATAATACAGGAAAGTGTCATGAAATAAAATAATACATTTATAATTTTACTAAAATAAAGTAGTAATATTAAAAAAAAAAGCGTCTTAATGTTATTTGCAAAAGTTTGCAGTTTCATATGTGCAGTCATTATGTACTGTAACAAAGAACTGGTAATTTCAGGACAATAGAGAAATGATAAGATTGTTTCAGAAGAAATATGTACATGAACTAACTTATCCTTTTGCTGCGGTCACGTCGCTTCTCACCGCTACTCTGTCCTCACCAATCTCGCACAGGTGCGCTGGTGCAAGGATGGAAGTGAGATCAGAAAAGGGAAGAAGTACGAAATTATGGCACAGGGACGGCGACACATCCTTGTTGTCCACAAGTCGGTGTTTGACGACGAGGCTGACTATGAATGTGATGCAAAGATCTGCAAGTCCTCTGGAATGCTCACTGTTATCGGTAAGAAGTGTGTTTCAAACATTTGTGAAACGATACTACTCACAAAGTTTCAAAAAAATAACACAAGCCGGTGGTTATTTCTCACAGAGGAGGAGGCCCGGTTCACCAAGAACTTGTCCAACGTGGAGGGAACCGAGACAGACAGCGTGAAGTTTATCTGCGAGGTCTCCAAACCCGACGCTGATGTCACCTGGTACAAAGGGGACACAGAGCTGCCGGAAGGCGGCCGCTACGAGCAGATCGTCGACGGGAAGAGGCGGATCCTCCTCATTCAAGACTTGAAGATGGCCGACGCCGGGGAGTACAACTGCCGGTTGAGTCCAATCATCAAAACGTCTGGAAATCTTAAGATTAATGGTATACAAGATCCCACGCCACGATCATCACTCCCCCAAGTCATATCGAGTGTGCGTCTTGGATGTTATTTTCAAGTTCCTGATCTGAGTTCGTCTGTCTCCCATTCATCCAGAACTGGCAGCCGAGTTTATCTCTAGACCTCGCAGCGTAGAGGTGGTGGAGGGCGAAAAGGCAGAGTTCACCTGCACAGTTTCTAAAGAATCCTATGAGGTCAAATGGCTGAAAGATGACAAGGAACTGGAGGATGGAAACAAGTATCAGATGATCCGCGACGGAAAAAGGCGGACTCTTGTCATCAATAACTGCGAGCCTAAAGACGAGTGCAAATATGTGGTGATGATCGGACCAACCAGAGCCACAGCTGACCTAACTGTGCTCGGTAAGCACTGGTTTTACGATAGAAATGCTGACTCTTTGACATGAGGATGGTTATTGAAATGTCATCTGTGGCCAACAGAAAAACTGAGGATCATCACACCATTGAAGGATACGGAGGCCAGCGAAGGCGAGGAAGTGGTCCTGAACTGCGAGGTGAACAACGAGGGAGCAAAGGCCAAGTGGTCAAAGAATGAAGAGACTATCTTTGAGAGCAGCAAGTATGTGATGGTGCAGCGATACAACGTCTTCTCGCTGAGGATCAGAGACGCACAGAAGGGCGATGAAGCCAAGTATGGCATCCACCTGACCAATCAGCGAGGAGAGCATGCCAAGAGCTCCTGCAGCCTCACAGTCGAAGGTCAGTAAGCGCAGACTCAAGAGGTCATACTTTACCAGATGTCTAAAAACCGGTCTGACGTGATGTTTATGTCTTCAGAGGCGAGATTGCGGATTGTGGTTCCTCCCGAGGACATTGACACTCAGGAGAAGAAGATGGTCAGCTTCTCCTGTAAGGTCAACCGGCCCAACGCCACCCTCAAGTGGATGAAAGACGGTGAGGAGATGGTCTTCGACAAACGCATCGTCTACAGAGTCGATAAAGTCAAGCACACGCTGACGATCAAGGACTGCACGCTTGGCGACGAGGGCGAGTACACTGTCGTGGCTGGCGATGACAAGTCCACGGCCGAGCTGATTATCAGCGAGGCGCCAACAGACTTCGCCATGCATCTGAAGGACCAGACTATCACCGAGTTTGAGGACGCAGAGTTCACATGCAAACTAACGAAAGAAAAGGCCGATGTCAAGTGGTACAGGAATGGACGTGAGATCCGAGAAGGACCAAGGTACTTTTGTCTTCGAGCATTACATACGTCTTCATTCATCAGGAAAAGGAAAGATCAGTGGTTATAGTTGTAACTCCAGTTATTCCGCCATTATTAAATTTTGCTTCTCACAGTTGAACAATTTTTCAACATGCAAGCTAAACAGCATTGACAAAACAAGGATTTTTACTCGCATTGTTTGCTCATAGCATTTAAGGTTGAAGATTCAACATAGTTACGCTGAGTCTTGAAATGTCTACTCTTTCACTTTAAGAGTTCCCGCAACAAAAATATTACATAAATTAACCTTTTCAAACCTCCATCCACTAGTACATGAAACAGCGTGGTTGTGTTTGTGTTGCTATTGAACCTTGCAATGCTTGTATTAATACGCACATGCTATACATCCACTTAACTAAAAATGTGTCTGCTAAAAGCTAAACTAAATAATTTAAAAAAAAACAAAATACATTTTAAACCACGAGCACTTAAATGTGAACGCTAGCAGGCTGTCCGATAACAGCAATTGTCATTAATAGTTAAAAAAAAAAGACTATTGCGAAAAACTTAGCACAATTTAAAGGCTAACAGTGAGCCCTTCTAATATGGTACAATTATCATTCCTTTACCCTAAACGGACTGTTTGCAACTTGCTCATAGTACAAAGTCACAATTATAAAGATATGTACATTTCTATCGACAGTAACCCCTAAGGCAGGGGTGTCCGTGGTGCGACCTGGGGGCCATTAGCGCAACTTTTTTGTACACATTCTAAAAACAAAATAAAAACACTGCGGATTAGAACATTACACCAAAAAATAGAATATGCAATTTTAAAAGAAATTAATGTGAATGCTGAAATCCAAACTTGAATGCTAATGTTACCATGCCAGCAATTAGAATGCGTCAATTTTCCAAGCCATATGACTGAAGCGTACGCATATAAAATTGGCTAAAAAGTTAGCATGTGTCAAGTATTACATTTTATGACAGAAGTGTTTTGCTGTGTAATTGGCAAAAAAAAATTGAATGCTAATGTTAGCATGCTGGACCGCTAACGTTAGCATGCTAGAGCGCTATCTTTATGAGGCGATCGACTGCAAAATTGGCTAAAAATGTTAGCATGCTAAGCTTGCTTGAGGCGCACCCAATCAGGGCCTTGATACTGAACAGCGCAGTCTGATTGTTTTGGTTTTGTCTCGTGGCCAATATTGCTGTAGAATTGGTATTTTTAGTTTATTTAGCCATTTTCATGCTTGAAAATTTTAATTGTTAGCAAAATTACATAGAATATGCTTTGTTACCAATAACACAAAGCTAAGATACATATATTGTGTTCAAACAGTTTATCATATATTATTTGATCTACATTGTATTGGTATTAGTATATTTAAAGTACAAAATGTATCAAGGTGGCCTCCGCATCCTTCAATTTTTATTAATGCAGAAAAAGTTTAGACACCCCTGCATTAAGGTCTTTCCTTTTTTTTTGACACAAGATCATCATCCATGTAGACGCTTCGATGCACATTTTTTAAATCTTTTTTTTTTTCATCTATTTCTTGCAAGCCTCTTAAACCAGAGTTTGGGAGGTTAATTCACTAATCACTGGCTGGTCATTATATAATGTTGTGACTTGTTGAAATTGTTAAATTGGTAAAATACTTGTGTTTGTACATAGATACACATTTGAAGAGGATGGAAAGTTCTGCACCTTGCGCATTAAAGAATGCCGACCTGACGACGAGTGCGAGTACGCATGTGGCGTGGATGACAAGAGATCCCGGGCAAGGCTCTTTGTTGAAGGTGAGAACTTCCCAAACCCCTTTTTTGGTTTAGTCTTGTTTTGTTTGCTTCTGTTCTTCTGGTAAATGACTGAGTTTCTTGAAAAGGTTTCAAACATTTTCTTGTCATCGAAATGACAACACGTCTTGTTTGGGTCTTGCAGAGATCCCAGTGGAGATCATCAGGCCACCGCAAGACGCGTTCCAACCACCTGGCTCTGATGTAGTGTTTGAGGTGGAACTCAACAAGGACAGAGTGGAGGTGAAATGGTTGCGGAACAATATGACAGTCGTCCAGGGAGACAAATACCAGATGATGAGTGAAGGTAAAGTCCACAGACTGCAGGTCTGTGAGATCCGTCCTCGAGATCAGGGCGAGTATAGAGTTGTCGTCAAAGACAAAGACGCCAAGGCCAGGCTGGAGATGGCAGGTAAGACGCCAACCCAGGTTTACAAACCCACACCTACTTGTGAAAGTTTTTCGTTTTTTCTGATGGATTGATCTTCCCTCTGCAGCGGCGCCCCAGATAAAGACCACCGACCAAAACTATGTCACAGATGCCGGGACGTCTCTTGTCATGGCAGTTCCCTACAGCGCTTACCCACAAGCTAAGGCCGACTGGCTGTACGACAATTTAAGTCTTTCCCAGGAGAATGTCTACACATCTTCCGACTGCACAGAGTACCGTCTGAAGGACCCTAGAAAATCTGACGAGGGTCGTTACAAAGTTCTTATTACGAACAAACATGGAGAGGGTGAAGCATTCATCAACCTGGACGTCATTGGTACAATTATCATTTTGCTCGTGTTACCTCGAGTTACTGTTTCAATACATCACAGCTGAACCAAATCTGTTTGATTTTCTGGACACCAGATGTTCCAGGGCCTGTGAAGAATCTGCAGGTGGTCGACACAGCTGATGGTGAGGTCAGTTTGGCATGGGAGGAACCGGAGAACGACGGAGGAAGCAAAGTCATTGGTTACGTGGTGGAGAGACGAGACGTGAAACGCAAGACTTGGACGTTAGCCACTGAGCACGCTGAGAGTCCGGAATACACTGTGACTGGGCTCCAGAAGGATTCAATGTACCTGTTTAGAGTGTGTGCTCGAAACCGTGTTGGCACTGGACCCAATGTAGAGACAGACAAACCTGTCCAGGCCAAAAACCTATTTGGTACGACTTTCTTTGAAGTACATTTTACTGGAAGTTTTTTTTAATTCAGTAAGATCCCAGTCCGTTGAGCTTGTTTCTATTCTGGTCATCAGATGTTCCTGACCATCCCCTTAACGTGACTGTCGGGAATGTCTCCAAGTTTGGTTGTACTGTATCCTGGGAGCCACCTGCGTCAGATGGCGGTTCTCCCATTACCTCTTACATCATTGAGCTACGTGACAGGACCTCTGTCAAGTGGTTACCTGTCCAGGTGACAAAAAGTGATGAGCTCAGCGCCGTCATCAATGATGTCATTGAGAACAAAGAATACATCTTTAGAGTGAGGGCTCAGAACAAAGCCGGGGTAGGAAAGCCCAGTGCAGCTTCTACCCCGGTGAAGATCATGGATGCCATTGGTGAGTCCGGCTGTTTGAAATCAGCATTTCTGCCATCACATTATAATTGACATGTTTTGTGGACATCAACTACAGAGCCGCCTAGTCCCCCCCAGAACCTGGTCTATCAGGACCAGAGCAAGAATTCTGTGCAGCTCAGCTGGGAGACACCGCTGAGTAATGGTGGAAGCATGATCACAGGATACATCATTGAACGCTGTGAGGACGGAACTGATAAGTGGGTCCGTTGCAACGCTCGTCTGTGTCCTGACCTCTTCTACAAGGTACTAAGACGATGTGTTTTAAAACACATTAGAAAGTAGCACTGCTTTAATTGCATAGTAAAGATGTAGTTCAAAATATGACCATACTTTTATGTTTATATCTAAAAGTCATGTAAACTACGTGCTTGCCTTTTGTTAGGTTTCCGGTCTCAAATATGGAACAAAATACAACTACCGAGTATTTGCTGAAAATGCAGCTGGAATCTCGGATCCATCCAACATCATTGGACCTCTGCTGGCCGACGACCCACACAGTGAGACGAGCAGTGGTTCATCACTGCAGCACTTTTTCTTTATTCGTCTTTGTTAATATGTCAGTAAACAACGTGGCGCCATTTAAGACATTTTTTTCAACCATACCATTTTCTCCCTGCATTTACAGCCGCTCCGACTCTTGACTTGAGCGCATTCAAAGACGGCCTTGAGGTTATTGTACCACAACCTCTCACAATTAGAGTTCCTACCACTGGCTATCCTACCCCAGTCGCCAAGTGGACGTTCGGCGAGAAGGAGCTGACTGGCACCGATGAACGCGTCACTCTGACAACCAGGCCCACATTTGCAGAGTTAGTCGTCACACCAAGTGTTCGGCCAGACAAAGGCATCTACACCCTTCAGCTGGAAAATGATGTTGCGTCTGTCTCTGGCGAGATTGAAGTCAACGTCATTGGTAGGAAAAACGATATGCTCAGTTCGCCCACAATCTGAAGCATCTCTAACAGGTCATACAATTTGTTGCCAACCCTCTCCAGCTGCACCCAGTGCACCCAAAGACTTTAAGGCACTGGAAGTGACCCGTAATCATGTTCACCTGGCCTGGGAAGCTCCAGAGCATGACGGAGGAAGTCCACTGACAGGCTACCAGGTTGAAAAACGAGAGGTATCCCGCAAGACGTGGGCCAAGGTACGACGGTTAAATTATTACGAGTCATGCCATCTCCTACCTCTGCCCAAATTACCTCGCCTCTCTTCCTGTCTGCACCAGGTGGCCACAGGTATCCAGGATCAGGAGATGACTGTCACTGACGTGGTTGAAGGGAAGGAGTATCTGTTCAAGGTCACAGCCTGCAACAAATGTGGACCAGGAGAACCTGCATACATTGATGATCCCATAAATGTATCCTCTCCTGCCAGTGAGTCAAGCAGTAACATTTTTGACACTGAACTGAAAATCCCCAGACTGGAGTAATAAAACTACAGAGCACCTCTAATGTCTTTTTGTCCTCCAGCCGTCCCTGACCCTCCGGAGAACCTGAGATGGAGAGACAAGTCAGCCAGCAGCATCTTCCTGACCTGGGAGCCTCCAAAGTATGACGGCGGTAGTGGCATCCGTGGATACAATGTTGACCGTTGCGAAAGAGGAAGTGATAGGTGGGAGCCCTGCGGCGACCTGGTTCCTGAACTGAAGTTACAAGTGACTGGTCTGATTGAGGGCCAGTGGTACTCATACAGAGTCCGAGCCTTAAACCGCCTCGGGGCCAGCCGGCCCTGCAAGGCCACAGATGAAATCCAGGCTGTAGATGCCAAAGGTAAAGAGGCAGAGAAAGTGTTCTCAATACGTAGACTGAAAAATGTGTAATGATGTCAGGCTGTATTAAACCCAATTAAATATTGATCCTTCTCGTGTGTATGCGTAGAGCCACCAGAGATCCTACTAGACGTCAAGCTACTTGCTGGTCTGACTGCTAAAGCTGGTAGCAAGATTGAACTGCCCGCTGAGGTGAAGGGAAAACCTGAGCCCCGGGTGAAGTGGACCAAGGCCGACCTGGTTCTCAAAGCAGATGATCGAGTCACCATTGACACCAAACCAGGACACTCCACCGTCACCATCTCCAAGACCAAACGAGATGACAGCTCCACCTACATCATTGAGGCTACAAACAGCTGTGGTCGCGCTACTGCTACTGTTGACGTTAACATCCTTGGTTAGTGTGTCTATAGTGGATGCTGCAAAATGAGGTCTATGTGTGATTTTTATTTTTTACAACCTCCCTTTGCAGATAAGCCTGGTCCCCCAGCTGCCTTTGACATCTCTGAAATTACCAATGAGTCCTGTTTCCTGGCCTGGAACCCGCCACGTGATGACGGAGGCTCCAAAGTCACCAACTACATTGTCGAGCGACGTGCTGCAGACAGTGAAATCTGGCACAGGCTCTCCTCCACTGTCAAACCAACAACCTACAGAGCAGTGGATTTGACCAAGTTCAAGGAGTACATATTCAGGGTCTTTGCTGAGAACCAGTTTGGTGTGGGTCTACCAGCAGAACATCCTTCCATCATTGCAAGATATCCCTTTGGTAAGTCGTGTGATACATTATGCATTGTAGATACTCCTGGTACAGTCCTGGAATTCTTTGGGAACGTCTTGTTGTCAACAATTCATCACCAACTTCTATTTTTATAGACACCCCTGGACCACCCTACAAGTTGGAGCCCTCTGACATTACTAAGGACTCAGTGAGTCTAAGCTGGTACGAGCCTGACGAGGATGGAGGCAGCCCAATCACTGGGTACTGGGTAGAGCGATATGAACCTGACCACGACAGGTGGATCCGATGCAATAAGCTGCCTATTAAAGACACCAACTACAGGTTTGTTGTTTTGTAAAAATGTGTCTTTATGCATCCATTAAAACATTTTTCATTTTTCACTGCAGAGTCAAAGGTCTTCCCACCAGGAAGAAGTATAAGTTCAGAGTCCTCGCTGAAAATCTGGCTGGAACTGGAAAGCCAAGCAAGGAAACTGAACCAGTCCTTGTGAAAGATCCGATAGGTACAACTCTTAGATCCCATTCTAATGATTGCATGTAACTTGTTGCTTGACTCTGTTGGGATTTTCTGTATCTTAAAATCTGACATATCCTTTAGATCCTCCATGGCCTCCTGGTAAACCCACAGTGAAAGACGTGGCAAAGACGTCTTGCTTCCTGATGTGGACCAAGCCAGAGCATGACGGAGGAGCAAAGATCGATGGCTATGTCATTGAGATGCTCAAAAGCGGCACAACAGATTGGATTCGTGTGGCAGAGAATGTCAGCACGACTGAGCACTTTTTGAAGGACCTGATGGAGAAGCAGGAGTACTCGTTCAGGGTGCGTGCGGTCAATGTGGCTGGCGAAAGTGAACCCAGCGAGCCCAGCGATCCCATTCTCTGCAAGGAAAGACTCAGTAAGAACCACAGATTATGATTGGATGTAGAGTTGTCAAATTCTAGACGACAAGTAAATAGCTATCATTCTCGAATTGAAAATGTGGAATTCTACCGCACATTCAGCTGAAGGCAAACAGTCATTAAACTCACTATGCATTGTTTTTCTCAGACCCACCTTCAGCACCTCGCTGGCTTGAGGTCATTAGCATTAGCAGGAGCAGCGCTGACTTGAAATGGACAATTCCCGAGCGTGATGGCGGCTCGCCCATCACCAACTATGTGGTGGAGAAACGGGACGTCCGGCGTAAAGGCTGGCAGACTGTGGACACCACTGTCAAGGAGCTGAAGTCCACCGTAACCCCGTTAAGTGAAGGCTCTCTATACGTGTTCCGTGTTGCAGCTGAGAACGCTGTCGGTGTCGGCCCATTCTGCGAGTTGGAGGATTCTGTGCTGGCTAAGGACACTTTCAGTGAGTTACCCAGGATTTGTGACGAATATTAAGTCTTTTTTGAGTGTGTTGGCTGTACATTGAAGGACGTATCTGTTTTATTTAGCGACTCCCGGGCCACCATATGCCCTCGCCGTTAATGCTGTGACCAAAAGATACGTGGACCTGCAATGGGAGGCACCTAAGAACGATGGTGGCCGACCAATCCTCAGGTAGGTCACATGTTTAGATTCTGAATGCTTAAAATTTTAAGTTGTAAACTAAATTAAAAGATCATCTAAGTTGGTTTATTAAATCTCTTTTAAATCAGCTATAAGTCCAATCACCATCAGTTTATATTGTCTTACGTGTAAAATCTCCGACACAAGCAGTCCTGCAGCATGTTGTCCAACCTTGTCCAACTTGAGCCAAGCTGGACAAGGTTAGTTTTTTGTTGTATTTTAGTGAAGTCATATACAAAAGATAAATATGGTAGGCTATAGGCGAGTAAGAGCTCGCAGCTACACCACATGTCAATAACAATATGTACGTACCAATAAAAAATATCAAATATTTAAATGTGAGTATTACCTACAGATTCAAAGTCTCTAAGGCAGAAACGTGTTAAAAAGATTCCACTTACAAAGGTTTCTGCACATTAAATTTACAGATTGATTTTATTAATTATTGTTACCAGAAGGTGTTGCCAAAAAAACAATTAACGCTCCACTTTAATTTAAAGACAGCATATGTCCATTTCAGACGTATAATATTAAATAGGTCAGTGTTTTTCATACCTACTATTGTTCTCTGTTAGATTAATTTCTCTTGATTAAGCCTGTTCTAATGTTCCACAACACAGTAAAGAAAAGTATATATGGTTTTTGGTGATAATCTATCAAATCGATATTGCTATCATAAAAAAGTGGGAAAAGTTGATTTAGGACACCCCCTAATTAAAACTAAAAAGTACTTAAACAAGTATTTACACACTACAAAAAAGACCTGACAAAATATAAGATACAAGGACTAGATTTTAGAAAAAACATTAACAACTAGTAGCTAGTTAATTGTACTTGATTAAACATTCTAAAATAAGATTTGTATATCTAGAAATTGGCAGAACTTTTAAGCTAGAAATAAGTATTTTATTATGAAAACAAGCATTATTCAACATGGAGTTCCTGAATTAAACATCCCTGGGATGTTGAAGAATCGATTTGTGGGGAAAACCAAAATATTTTATTGGAATAGTTATTTTCCCAATTTTAACATTTTTGAAGTAGAATAGTCAAACTATAATTATACATGATAAAATACAAATTATGATCTAAAGTCAATGACTAAAGATAAATAAATAGTTTTTAAAACTAAGGAAATTTCTCATTTTAATCTTGGCAAGTGACAAATTATTTGCAGTGCAATATTATGAATGTACGCTTAATTTTCTGTGACGGTACAGGTATTCTCTTGAGAAGAAGGAAAAGCTTGGAACTCGCTGGGTAAAGTGTGGAAAGACTTCTGGGCCCGACTGCAAGTACAGAGTGACGGACATCATAGAGGGAACCGAAGTTCAGTTCCAGGTCCGCGCCGAAAACGAGGCTGGAGTCGGACATCCAAGTGAACCCACAGAGATCTTAACTATTGAAGACCCAACAGGTTTGTCAACTGAACCACACAGGAGTCCACTGATTAGGCTTACTTAGACGAGAGCTAAAAAAATATCACTTGTTGTCTCTGTAGGGGTCCCGTCTCCTCCCGTTGACCTACATGTCACTGCGGCCAGCAGGACCTTCCTGTCCATTGGCTGGAAGCCTCCACAGAGGGACGGTGGCTCCCCCATCACTGGCTACCACATTGAGATGTGTGAGGCCGGAACAGAAAAATGGATGAGAGTTAACTCTCGTCCTGTTAAGGAGCTTAAGTACACAGTGGAAGAAGGAATTGTTCCTGAGAAGGAATATATCTTGCGAGTGAGAGCAATTAATGCTGTGGGAGTGAGCGATCCCTCAGATATTTCAGAGAACGTTTTTGCCAAAGATTCTGACTGTAAGGATGTGTGGGTCTCAGCATGTCATTAATGTGGTTTATTTTATTTCATGCTTGTTCCTTTCTGTATCACCAGGCAACCCAACACTAGACTTTCAGACCCTTGACCTGGTTGTGGTTGAGACAGAGAAGCTGCACATCCCAGTTCCTTTCAAAGCTGTCCCCTCACCAAAAATCACCTGGCACAAAGATGGTAAAGAGCTTAAGGTCGACCATCGTCTTGGCTTAAGGTTGGTGCCAGATTTCGCTCATGTTCCTGCTCGGTCTGTTTAAGGGAGCGGTGGCTGATGGAAATGTTTGTGTTCTTTAGGAAAGAGTATACTTCCTGTCACCTTGAAATCGATAGCAGTCTTCATGCGGACGCAGGCCAATACAAAGTGACTCTAGAGAATAAACTAGGAGCTGCCAGCGGCACCATCAACGTCAAAGTCATCGGTAGTCATCTAAAACACTTGCTGTGTAAATGCCAATCCCTTTAATTTTTCTAACCATTGTCAAAACGTCTCCAATCGTCAGGTCTTCCGGGCCCATGTAAGGAAATTGTGGCCTCTGAGATCACCAAAAATTCCTGCAAGGTCTCCTGGGATCCTCCTGACTATGACGGTGGGACCCCCATTCTGCACTATGTCCTGCAGGTCAGTAGCATTGTGGTTTTACATATTTTTCTTCATGTTTCTTTTTTTCCTGATAACCAAATGATGACAGCCAGACTTAAAGTAGTCTATATTCAAATTATGAACATGCAGTTGTCACCACAGAACAAAAACTATCTAATAGTGCAACAGATCAAATTGAAAGTTGTTACATTTGGAAAATAAATGCAATTTACGAATGTGACTGAACGATTTTGAGTGCAACTGTGTGTTAACTGGAATGTGCTTGCAGCAGTCCGGCTGCTCTTTATTAGTATTGAGTTGCGTGTTATGGAGGGACTCCTGCGACATTGGTTTTTAGATCCACAAGCCTGAGTTGTTCCAGAAACAAGCTGGCTATTTTTCTCTCAATTGCTGACTGTTGTTATGCTCCGGCAGCGGCGTGAGGCTGGCAGAAGGACATATGTCAACATGATGTCCGGGGAGAACAAGTTGAGCTGGACTGTCAAAGACCTCATCCCCAATGGAGAGTACTATTTCAGGGTCCAGGCCATAAACAAGATTGGAGGAGGAGAGTTTATTGAGCTACGAAACCCCGTCATTGCTGAAGATCAGAAACGTAAGAACAGGCAGACGTCCTTATAGCAGTTTGGCCATAGATGCTTCATTGTGTTGTGCTTTTTTGCAACATAATTGTGTCTCATCTCACATCAGATCCCCCTGACCCGCCGGTGGATGTGGAGACCCACAATCCCACATCAAGCACCATAACGCTGACTTGGAAGCCTCCCATGTACGACGGAGGTTCTAAGATTATGGGTTATATCCTGGAGCGACAGAAGAAGGGTGAAGACAAATGGGACCGGTGCAATGACTTCCTGGTTCCGGTACTTTCCTATACCGTCCGAGGGCTGACAGAGGGAAAGAACTACGCCTTCAGAGTCAAAGCTGAAAATGCAGCCGGCGTCAGCGAGCCATCACGCAGCACCCTGTTTGTCAAGGCCTCGGAGGCTGTTGGTAAGGATCAACTGCTGTCACTTTATGTTTTCTACTAGAGATGTAGCTGCCGTTGCCTCAGTGTTGTTTTGTCTGGCTTTTGTCATCAGATGCTCCCAAAGTGTTCCTCAGCGGCAGTCTGCAATCTGGCCTCTGCGTGAAGCGAGGCTGTGAAATCATCTTGGACGCCAACATTTCTGGCTCACCGTACCCTGAGATCACCTGGTACTGGAACAACCAGGTTATCCGACCCGAGTCACCGCGCAAGAGGACAGTGAAACCACTGAGGAAGAAGGTGGAGAAGAAGGAAGAAATTGAAGGGGAAAAGAAAGAGGAAAAGACGGAGGGAGCCGTCCCAGAAGAGAAAGCAGAAGAGAAGAAGGAGGAGGTTGTTGAACCCGAGGTGGAAGAGCCAGACTCCTCAACTCTTTGCGAGCGTCTATCCATCAACAACAGCAGGAGAGGCGTGTCCTCTGTGGTTGTCAGTGACTCAATCCGTCCTGACCACGGCGTCTACATGGTGAAGGTGGAGAACGACCACGGCATCGCTTCAGCCACCTGCGATGTCAACGTCCTTGGTGAGAACTTCAGTCTTTCTGCTCCATTTCTGTCTCTCTTTGTGATTCTTAATTAAGTCAAATGCCTTTTGAGGATTGGGCAGACCTCAGCTATGATCAAATGTTACTCTTTTCAAATCAAACTGAATCTGACTAATAGGACAGCACATTTTTGCATGATATTAGTCAAAGAAAAAAGACAGCACTAAACTGCTTTTAGAAATCATCAGGGTCTAATAGTGTTAACTTATTGTTAGACACCCCTGGACCTCCACTCAACTTCCAGTTTGAAGAGGTGAGGAATAACTCCGTGATCTGCAAGTGGGATCCCCCTCTGGATAATGGCGGCAGTGAGATCCTCAACTACATACTGGAGAAGAAGGACAACTCCAAGCTGGAGCTTGGATACAGTTGCGTCACTTCAACGCTGAGAGGATGTCGCTATCTTGTGCCCAAACTTATTGAGAAGAAAGAGTACATCTTCAGAGTTGTAGCCGAGAACAAGTATGGAGCTGGTCCACCCTGTATTTCCAAACCTCTTGTTGCCAAGAATCCCTTTGGTATGTCGCATGTAAATGATTCTCATCAACAAATGACCGGGTTCACATCAGCTGCATTAGTAAAATAAGACATGTAATTCCTCCGTCCTTTTCAGAACCACCAGAGGCTCCTGAAAAGCCACAGGTAGATGATATTACAGCCAACAGTATGCTGGTCACCTGGAACGAACCAAATGACAACGGCAGCCCCATTCTGGGATACTGGGTGGAGCGACGTGAGATCAACAGCTCTCGCTGGACTCGCGTCAATAGGTGGAGAAATGTAACAGATTTCCATTGACCTTCCGTATTTGAAGTGCTAACATTTTTTTATCCGTTGACATTAACAGAAACATTGTGCCTGCCACCGAGCTGAATGTGGAAGGACTCATCGAAGGCCTGACTTATATCTTCAGAGTGGCAGCCGAAAACCAGGCGGGGCCTGGAAAGTTCAGTGTTCCGTCAGATCCTAAGACAGCCCACGCCCCAATTTGTACGCAAAAGAAACCAATTCAGCATCACACAAAAAACCAGAATAGAGTAGTACAGTACATATTTGATCTATGTCTGTTTTTTTTGTGCAGTACCTCCCGGGCCACCAGTCCCCCGAGTGGTTGCAACGACGGACCACTCTATCGATGTTGAATGGGATGTGCCTGCCGACGATGGAGGAGGAGAGATCCTGGGATATCACGTGGATAAGGTTAGATAACAAATGCTTTTAATATGTGAACACACAGCCGTCAGACTGTTTTACCTTTTCACTGGTGTTCTTCAGGCTATGGCTGGTAGCAAAGACTGGTCCAGGGCTACAGAACGTCCATGGAAGACTCGAGCATTTACAGTGTATGGAGTCCGTGAGGGAGCCAAGTACCTCGTCAGAGTCATTGCCTGCAATTCTGCTGGAGAGGGAACACCGGGTTTCACAGAGTCAGTGTTTGTGAGGAATCCTGCAGGTCAGCCAGGGAACCATACAAATAGAGGAATGTAATGTTAAATATGATGAATAAATTCTTACTGTTACTTTCTGGCTCCACTTTTACAGAGATGCCTGTGATTGAGCTAGACATTAAAGTCAAGAACGGTGTGGTCATTAAAGCTGGTGAGACTCTTCGAGTTCCGGCCACAGTCACCGGTAAACCCTACCCGACCATCACTTGGACAGTGGATGATGCCAAACCAAACAAAGATCGTGTGGAGATCCTCACAGAAGGCAATGACAGCATTGTTATAATTAAAAACGCTCAGAGAAAAGACTGCGGAAAATACCAGATATCTGCATGCAACCCCAGCGGCATCAAGTCTGCCTCCACTCGGGTAGATGTCATGGGTAAGCGGACATAAAAAAGGTAAGGTTTTTGGCCAGAAAATGCAAATAGATGATAATCTTTTTGTGTGCAGATGTTCCTGGACCTGTCACAGAACTAAAGCCAGTGGTTGTCACCCGTAAGATGATATTCCTGAACTGGGATGACCCCGTGGATGATGGTGGAAGTGACCTGACTGGCTTCCTTGTGGAGCGCAAAGATGCCAAAATGCACACATGGAGGCAACCTGTTGAAACTGCTTCTTCCAAGTGTGAATGTGTCGGCATCATGGAGGGACAAGAGTACATGTTCCGTGTCATTGCCAGGAACAAGTATGGCCTGGGCCCACCTGTTGAGCTGGGACCCCTCAAGGCTGTGGATCCACTAGGTGGGGCTAGAAATCCCTCATATCTGATTGGTGTATCCCTCTATTGGTGTAGTGTATGTCCATATGTTTTAAATGGTTACTTTGTTGGTTCTGCAGGACCACCATCATATCCCGAGAAGTTCCACTACACAGATCGCACAAAGAACTCAATCACCCTGGCCTGGAAGCCACCTCGCAATGACGGGGGCAGTCCTGTTATTGGGTATTTTGTGGAGAAGAAGCGACAAGATCAGACAGCCTTTGAGCCCTGTAACACGGAGATCTGCCCTAACATGACCATGACTGTGGAGGGCTTGGATGAGGATTGGATGTATGAGTTCAGGATTAAGTGCGCTAATCTTATTGGAGAAAGCGAGCCTTCTATTCCACTGACCGTGGTCATTCAAGATGATGAAGGTACTTTTAAATGCTGCCGAATGATCAACATGCTTTGTTGCTTTGTAAGAAAAAAACATGACATTGGAGCAGGTTGAAAGCTTTTTGAACATTTTTTGTTTAGTATACATTCATGTGATTCCTTGTCCTTCCCAGTGGCTCCTGAGATCCACATGCTGAAGATATTCAAAGGCGACCGCATCACTGTGAAAAAGGGCGAACCCATCGAGATCCCAGCTGACATCATTGGGCTTCCCATTCCTAAAGTAGAGTGGTCCAAAGATGATGTAGTTATTGCGAAGCCAACAGAAAGCCTGCTGATGGACACAGAGGTGACCGGCAGGATGAACTGCAAGTCAACGTTGTCCATCCCTGCAGCCAACCGGAAGGATCATGGCAGTTACACCCTTTGTGCTTCCAACAACATGGGGTCAGCCAAACACACAACCTCTGTCATGGTGCTAGGTGAGTCAAAACATACATTGATGCCGCTAAGTTATGATCTGGAAAATGTGATATAGAACCATGCCGGTACGACTCCTTCTTATGACATACGTAGCTCGGGCCAATTGCATAGAACCTTATTACTGACAATGGACATTTTAAATTACAGACATGATTGTTGATGGGTTGACTTACAGTTAGTCATAAAAGCTAGAAAATCCTGCGTGGTGGAGCAAATGAAAATGATTACTTTGCGTTGACCATACCTTCAAAGTAGTTATTTTCAAGATACATGTTTCTGGAAAATCTGTAATGAGGTGGTGACTTGTCCAGTGTGTACCCCGCCTTCCGCCCGAATGCAGTTCAGATAGGCTCCAGCACCCCCCGGGAACCCAAAAGAGACGCGGTAGAAAATGGATGGATGGATGGATGTTTCTGAAAAATGTGTATTCAAACTTGTTAGCTTTCAAAAGAACCCAAAGCTCTAGTCCAAATAGTTTAAAGACAGCTTTCCAGTTACTTTGGCTATGACTTTTATTTCCGAAAAGAAGGTGTTAACCAGCCAGTGTGTTACAAATTTTCCTCTCTCCAAATAGACCGGCCCCTTCCTCCCAGGAATGTGACTGTGTCGGACATCAAGGCAGAGTCCTGCTACCTCCAGTGGGATGCGCCCTTGGATGATGGTGGCAGCGAGCTGACTAACTATATCGTTGAGAAGAGGGATAAGTCACCAGAGGAAGGAAAGGAAGTAGAACCAAAATGGGTGGAGGTTACCAACACCATTGTTGACAGAAAATATCGGGTAAGTCCTGTCAGCGCTTCTTTTGCCTACACGCGGTAAAAGACAATTTGTTGACTCAACTCAGTCATGTCATCTTGTTTTTACTGAGTTATGTTGAGTCAACTTATAGTGTTAAGTATATTACTCTTCAAAACATGAGAGGATGCCACATTCAGTCCGTTGTTAGATGAACTTGCAAATATTAGTTGTGATAACTTTAAAGAGGTTACTTCAGCATATTTGATCAGGTTCCTACAACTGAAAGTCAAGTTGGCTCAACATGGTAAATGGTCTGTATTAATACAGTGCGTCACTATACCTGAGTATATATTTGGATATGTATACACACAAACATTATACATCACATTAGGGCTGGGCGATATGACTAAAAAAATTATCACAATATAAGTGTTTCATATCAGTCGATATCGATAATTATCGATAAAAAAAAAAAACTATTCTAAATAAAGACCAGGAGAAAAAAGGCTGAATTTAAATACTTTTATTTTAAATATAACCTTTAACCTTTAGAACGAGGTCAGATTTAAGAAAAACAGTCAAATAAATGAAAATACTGGTCGATGTGCAAATATTGACATTAAATAAATGCTTACCCAGACTTCTCAACTATGCTGAGCGGTAGCATGTCCTTCGCTAATTGATACACCACTGCATCCCCTTATTTCTTTACAATGTTTTGAATTTGTGTCGTATGGCACTGCTGCCGAGTGCCTCTCGATGGTGGTCTGTTGTTGCCGCTTCGGTGCTGTTCCACTTGCACCCGCTGATGTTGTGGCTGTTTGCTGCTGTACTCCAGCGGGTGAGAGCGGCTCAGGTGGTAAAATAAGTTTGTCGTGTTCCAAGACTTGGTCGGGACGACGACCTTGCAAAGTTTGCAGACAGTATTACTCTGATTCGTATCAGACTTAAACAATCCAAAATACTGCCAAACTGGTGACGTGACGTTTCCTTTTTTATTTACAATTTCCTCTCGTGCTGCCGCACTCATATTCCCGTTTCGTTGATTTACGTGGACCCCGACTTAAACAAGTTGAAAAACTTATTCGGGTGTTACCATTTAGTGGTCAATTGTACGGAATATGTACTGTACTGTGCAATCTACTAATAAAAGTATCTATCAATCGTTGCTTTTTTTCCCCTGTTAGCATTTTCCAGAATGCCTTGCGGTTCAGGCTCGGCCGCGATAGGTCGAGAGGCTAAAGCCCTTCCTTTGCCTACACCCCCCAGAATGCCTTACGGTTCCGGCTTTGCGTTTCTTACTATTTTTTTCTAACAGAACTCAGTGAAATTATCGAACATTCTATCGACCCCATTTTCTATTGATATTGAACACATGTCCATCGCGATATATATCGTTATCGTTTTATCGCCCAGCCCTACATCACATTCACCCATTCACACACAAGGTGCTCTGCTTCAAGCCTGCAACTCTACAAGGCGTCCACTCTGCCTACTGAGCCATTCCGCCCGTATGGTTGGTTGAAGTTTATTTCAAACATGTACACAGTTTAAATATGATACATCACATATTTCACATATTTTCATTTTTCTTTACAAAATGTCCAAAATGGAGTAAGAAGAAGCAAAGCTTATTTAATCCTACACATATGTTCTCTTCTTGTTCTCAATTTATAACACAATTTACATCAATGAACTCTAAATACAACAGTTTTCTTAATAAATAGTTCAGTCAGTTATGATTCACTTAATTAGATGAATAATATCTTGTTATTGGAACGTTCAAGATGTTTATCATAATTATTATTCTTTGTACTTTGTAAATACTTATTTAAACAGCCTCTTAAACAGGATCATATTGGTGCATTGTTTAACTTCTTTGCTTCATCCATTCCATAATTGAATTCCGCATACTGATATGCTAAATGTTTCAAGTGTTGTATGTGAATACAAGTGTTTTAAGTTTATGTTTCTTTAAAGTTATATTTCTCCTCTTTTGTTAACAAGATTTGTTTTACATTCTTGGGCAGCAGGTTATAGTTTGCATCATGTTTAGCTGTTTGCAAATGCACCAAATTGTGGAGTTTCAGTATTTTGGATTTAATAAATAAAGGGTTTGTATGTTCCCTATAACCAACATTATGTATTAATCCACCTGACTTTTTGCTAGTGAATAAAGTTTACTTTTGTAGTTATTTCCCTATATTTCTACACAATAACTCAGGTATGGTAACACCAGCAAGCAGTAGAGAATATGAGGTGATTTTTTTTTTGGTTTCGGACAAGGGTCGATGACCTTTAACAGAGCTATTTGAGACCATTTTCCACCAAATTACACTCACCTAGAGCTGCAAACTCTGTTTGATTCCTAATATGATGATAAGTCTACTATAGTATTTATGAAATCAAACAGGAGACAGAAAATGACTAACATTTAATTTCTGGTTGTTACGAAGCAAAAACACCAAGTTCTTTTGAATTCTAGGGGTGAATACTCTCAAACCCTTTATTTATAAAATAAAAATGTTGAAATTCAAGGACTTGGTGCTTTTACAAACAGCTAAAATTATGTACAAAGCAAATTATAACCTGCTATCCAAGAATGTCCAAAAAACTATTCTCAAATAAAAAGGAAAAATATAACCTTAAAGAAAAATCCAACTTAAAAAAATTGTATGCATGTACAGCATGTGCAACATTTAGCATATCAGTATGTAGAATTGGAATAGATTAGGCAAGAAAATGAAACAATGTACAGATATGTACCAGTTTAAGAAACTGTTCAAAGACAAAGTCTTCACAAAGTACAAAGAAAAATAATCTTGATAAACATCTTGAACACTTTATAAAAAAAAAAACAGGTAGACTTATTGATGTTATAGCTGGACCATGGATCACTTAATTATTTATGAGAAATGTAATCATTTATAATTATAATGATTTACTTGATCTACTTATTCATGTATTAACTCTTGTGTTACCAAAAGATCAAACAAACATGCTTTAATGAAACAACTACAAATACGTAATCTCTTACATTGTAACTGTATACATGTTTGAAATAAATTGACACCAATCAACCAACAAACAATGGTCATTTCTTTGATTAATAAAAAAAAACAAAAACTTGCACCAATATTCTGAAGGCACACAGTTGTGGCATATTTGCTTTAACTAAAAACAACTGGGAAAACAACCAACTTCGTCAACAGTGAATGCAAATAATTCTGTCCATTAAGCATTAAATGTTCTACTGTCATCAGATTTTTTTTCTTCTTTTTGACATGCCCATTGCTAGCTTACCGAAGATTGACTGCTATAACAATACAATTGCTTGGCAGCAAGAGATGACGCAAGGGGTTGTGACATACATTTCAAAATATAAAAATATGTTCTCTTTTTATTTTACAAGATTACCAAACTCTCTAAAATAACATCTGTTACATTGCTATAAACTAGATGAATAAAATGTAATAGATTACCGGTAAAATTGTTTCAAAGCCAAATAGAGCCAAGGCGGAGGCATGAAAGAGACTCATGCGGCTTCAGAGCCGCGGCTCGCAGACCCATGGTCTAGAATGTATTTTGCTTTATTGATTATAGAAATATTTCTGGCCACCTTATGTTGCATATTTTTTTATGAGATTTCCAGTTCATTTTATTATTTTATTATCTATTATTTCAAGGTTCAACACTGCGCGTGATGTTGAAAGACCCACCTTGACTTATTGTATTTTTGGACTATAGAGCGCACTCGTATATAAGTCACACCCACTAAATTTTGGGGGGAAAAAAATGTTTCCATATATTAGCCGCACCAGACTATGACCAACAGATATATATGTTATGAAAATAGGGTAACACTTCAGTATGGGAAACATATTCACCATTAACTAGTTGCTTATTAGAGTAAAAAAAAGATTTAATTTAGAGCTATGTGGACACTAGGCGAACATATAAGGGTTAGGGTTAGAGTTACTAATAAGCAATATTTCTGAGATTATTGAGGGAAAACTCTTAGTTAATGGCTTACAGGTTGTATAATAAGGCCATGCATAATAAGGCATTAATAAGTCCATATTAATGACTAATTAAGAGCCAATATGTTACTAATTTCCATGTTAATGAGCAACTGATTAATGGTGAATATGTTCCCCATACATGGGCTTCACGGTGGTAGAGGGGTTAGTGCATCTGCCTCACAATACGAAGGTCCTGAGTAGTCCTGGGTTCAATCCCGGGCTCAGGATCTCTCTGGGTGGAGTTTGCATGTCCTCCCCGTGACTGCGTGGGTTCCCTCCGGGTACTCAGGCTTCCTCCCACTCCAAAGACGTGCACCTGGGGATAGGTTGATTGGCAACAATAAATTGGGCCTAGTGTGTGAATGTGAGTGTGAATGTTGTCTGTCTATCTGTGTTGGCCCCTTGCTACCCCAAAAGGGAATAAGCGGTAGAAAATGGATGGATGGATGGATGTTCCCCATACAAAGGTGTTAACGAAAATAGTTATTTACACAGAAATATTTAGTAAATGTTTATTTAGATACCTTAATTGTTTCCAAATGATGTCTGTAACACGGCAGTAAAACGGCTGATCAAACAAAACAGAAGTCATTGTCATGGACCCACTAGCTGCGGAAGCTTGCTGTCCAATCAGCTAAACAGACTTAATAAGTCTCCAGTGATGTTTCGGTGAAATTACAAAACTGAAACAATACAAAAAGAATGCATTGTAAGTTAACAATACAAACAAAAAAACTTGTAAATGTGTTAGCATATTAGCTAATGACCTCGGATAAGCGGAAGAAGATGGATGGATGGATAACGACACTAGCTTCATTACATTAGCACGTACAAATGTGCATCAAAACACTTCTACAGACATCACACAGTGGACAGTTTAGTAAGTAGGAATTGTTTTAGTTATACTGTAAAACGTACAAATGTTGCTTGGAGTGATTTTTGAAGAATCCATACGAGTAAAAACGCTATGGATGGCTCGAAGATCGAACACCAATTGTGCTTTGGGTTGAAAGCTAAGAGGGGCAGTGCAGCACCGCAAAAAAAAATCCATAAATTAATTGTACTGTTTTATAAATGCAGGATTTAAAGCACAACAAAAAACTAGCGGGTTTTATCCCGAACTTTACGGTACTTTCTGTAGTTAACTACATTTCTTTCCTCTTATGGTTTTTTTAATGAGTTTATGCACTTTTTTCTAGTTGAAGTTGTCATAACTCTTCTTACTTTGTTGTGATGGACAATTTGTTAAAATCCTAGTTGTTGTTGAAGTGTGCGCAAATAAAGACTGTCCTCCCCCTGGCTGCTGTAGGTTTGGAACCTGGAAACCAACAAAGCCTACCTATTTCGCGTAAGAGCCGAGAACCGCTACGGCAAGTCTGACCCCTGCACAACGGAGGAAGTTCAGATCACAGACCCCTTCGGCCTCCCAGGCCCACCAGAGAAACCGGCCATCACTGAGTATTCAAGGACCTTCATGACCCTAACCTGGGAGCCACCACTAGATAACGGTGGCTCCATGATCATCGGCTATTGGTTGGAGAAGAGGGACAGAGGCTCTGCCTACTGGTCCAAAGTCAATAAGATGCCTGTTACCAAAAGGGGAATGAAAGGCTGGGAGTACCAGGTTCGTGTTGATCTCTCTTAATCTTGATACCCATCTGGATCTTTTAATTTCATTTGAGCAAAGTCGTGCTTTGTGGAAAATAACAGTGCCTTCTAGTGACATCTAAGATTGATAATGATAATTTTGAAAACTACATGTTTGATAGAAGAAAGGATCTTATGTAATCCTCCGGTCACTACTTGACCTCAATTTGTTCTTTTCCTGCCAGGTGACTCGCCTGATTGAAGGAAATGAGTACGAGTTCAGAGTCGCTGCCTTCAACTCAGCAGGAACTGGACCATTCAGTGGACCATCTGATCCAGCCTTTGCTGTTGACCCTCTAAGTAAGTGTTTAATCATGCTTTTGCATAAAAGTACACAAGCTTTCTCTTTTGCCAACCAAACCAAAATCGCCGTACCCTGCAGCACCTCCCAGCATGCCTGCAGCTCCTGTGGTGGTCGACAAGACAAAACACAACGTTACGTTGTCTTGGAAGCCACCGGAGAAGGACGGCGGAAGCCCCATTAAGGGCTACATCATCCAGATCCAGGATGAGGGCAAATCAGATTGGGTGAGGGTGAATGATCCCGACCACCTGCATCCCACCACTGAGTTCACCGTGCCCAGTCTCCGTGAGCTGAAACGCTACCGCTTCAGAATCATCGCAGTCAACGCCATTGGCGAATCAGACCCCAGCCCCAGCACCAGCGAGGTCTTGATTGAAGATGTCCAGCGTAAGTTTTTTGTCCTACAATAGTTAACAAAAACAAACCGACGTAAAAAATTGTCATTGATTGTTTCCGCTTATGTTTTAGTCCCACCTTCCATAAGCATTGACCTTGTTGTGGATGACCTGCTGTATATCCGTGCTGGAGATCCAATCAGGATCCCTGCCATCATCAAGGGACGTCCTGCACCGAAAGTGACATGGGACTTTGATGGCAAAGCCAAAACTCACAAGAAGAAAAAACTGCACACACTTCCAGTGGACTCTGAGGTGACTTATTCCAAACAAAAGTAAAACCTGTTAGGTGTACATGAGCCATGCTCAACGTGTTTGTGTTTTCTCAGGTTGAGTCTACAGACACCACATCCACTGTGACCATCCCTGTCAGTCTTAGAAGCCACTCTGGACGCTACACCATTACCGCAAAGAACAAGTCTGGACAGAAACACGTCAACGTCAGAGTCAACGTCCTCGGTACTACTTTATTTTTTGAGACGTAAATGGCTTCTTTTGCTACAGTACATCTTTTAACAATTTCGTTATGGCTCAGATGTTCCCGGACCTCCAAAAGAGCTGAGGGTGACGGACATCACTCGTTCGACCATGAGGCTGATCTGGAAACTGCCTGACAATGACGGAGGAGAAAGGATCAAGAGCTACTTCATTGAGAAAAAATGCGTCACTGACAAAGCCTGGACTAAGGTAAATGTTAGCTTGTGTTCAAGATGGCGAAAATTCCAAGAAACATACCTTTTCATAACATGTGAGTTTGCTGAATGATTGTATTTTCTAACTTAATAACAACTTTTGAGTAGAAAGTTGATGTTGCTCACCAAGTTCAGCATAAATGCTGCAGTTTGTAAATAATTAACCGTTAGATCATTTGATTGGTTGTCAGGTAAATGCCGCCTGTGCCAGTCAAGCCTTCGTGGTGCCTGGCCTGCTGGAAGGACAGAACTACTTGTTCAGAGTGCGAGCCGAGAACCGTCTGGGATTCGGTCCATATGCCGTCACCACGGACCCTGCTCAGGCCAGAGACCCAATCTGTGAGAACAAACCTACTTTTCCTCCTAAACACCACAGACTTGAATTGTTTTGTGTGCTAATAATGATCTTCTTGGCTGCCTTCAGATCCACCAGACCCCCCTATACATGTGAAGGTCAATCTGGTGACAAAGAACACAGTCACTCTGAGCTGGGAACCTCCCAAAAATGATGGGGGCTCTCCTGTGAAGCATTACATCATTGAGCGTTTGAGCTGGGACACCAGCGGCAAAGAGAAGGAGACGTGGAAGCAGTGCAACAAGAGAGATGTTGAGGAGCTTACGTTTGTAGTGGAAGACTTGAAAGAGGTTAGTCCTGTTGCTTGTACAATTTAGTTATAGATCATACAAGAGAAAATGCACTGATGCCGAGCTTTTGCTCTTACCTAGGGAGGAGAGTATGAGTTCAGAGTGAAAGCTGTGAATGCTGCCGGACCAAGTAGACCCTCTGCCACCGCCGGACCATTGTTCATTAGGGATCAGACATGTGAGTAGACCCGCCATTTCTTGGAGTTACTGAACGTGCCAGGGATGATGACAAGTGTCAAAAATGAAAATTTCAAACTGCATACGAATCTTTAAGTAGTATAAGTAAATCAAGTAAAACCAAACATATTATTAATAATATTTACCATGATTTCATCTTTGTGCCGTTACAATGGTTGCGCAATTGGATGAAAGCTTTGAAGGTAAACAATTGAACTTCACTGTCTTTTTTTTTACTTGCATGAATAATTCATGACAATTAGGGATGTAATGGTACACAAAAATTTCGGTTCGGTACGTACCTCGGTTTAGAGGTCACGGTTCGGTTCATTTTCGGTATAGTAAGAAAACAACAAAATATAAATTTTTGGGTTATTTATTTACCAAATTTGTAAACAATGGCTTTATCCTTTTAACATTGGGAACAATATAATAATTCTGCCCACGTTAATCAACATTAAACTGCCTCAACTTGTTGCTCAGATTAAATAAAATGACAAAACTTTTCTTCTACATATAAAAAGTGCAACATTAAACAGTTTCAAGTCAACTCATCATGCTTAATTTAGTACAGCATTTGGTAAGCCTGTAGTTGATTTTTATTATGTAAATGTTATATTTTTATCAACATGTGATAGCAGGGACCCTGCCATTCAAACTCGGCTTCTACATTACTAATGATTAATGTAACTATAGCTGAAAAAATAGCACAATAGCAATAGGAGAGATTATTCAGCCCTGAACACCATGGAGTTCATGTAGGCTTAATGATGCAGTTACATTATTAAATCACTAGCATACATACACACACACCTCACAATGAGCTAACACACACACCGCAAAATGAGCTAACGTTAGACTAAAAGTTAATTAGCCTTCACCTCAAGACAGGACTGTGAGCGAGCTGAGCTGCAGTTTGTTTCTAGAACGTGTTCTAGAACGTTTAGTGGGAAGTGTTTATTATAATTTGGGGAGAGTCCGCTGCTCACTTGCTAAACACCTATCTGCTCGACGTTGAAGCTCTGAATACGCACTGCTGATTGGTTGTTACCGCTCTGAATACGCACTGCTGATTGGCTGTTACAGCTATATATGTAACCAATCAGATGGTTGTGTGGGTGGGACAATGCTGGGTGCTGTGTATGAGACAGACGCAGAATGGAGCGGAGCAGCTTGTTAAGACTTCAGCTTACTTCATATGTTCATGTGGAAACTCGTTCGGTACACCTCCAAACCGAACCTGAACCCCCGTACCAAAACGGTTCAATACAAATACACGTACAGTTACACCCCTAATGACAATACACATTAGCAATTTCCACTGTCATTTGTTTTTTTATTTGGTTTGGGGTTAATTTTAGGCCCAATGTGTTAATACGCTACATCAAAAAAATAACTGTTCAATCACAGATGCAGGCGAGGTAAATTTTTGCTAAAGTTTGCGTTTTTAAACATTAATTTTTGCGTCAAATATCACTTTCACTATTTTTTAAAGATACAAAAAATACCATCCAAACAAAATTTGTTGAACGCTTGCTTCAGTCGCAGGTACTCCATGTTACTCCTGCCTAAACGCCGCACTGACGCCGCACTGAATTGCAGGACGGGACGATGATCAGGAGCACCAAAACAAGCCTGCTATTTAGCTAACCATCCAGCTAGCTTACTTATTGTCGTCTCCACAACCACAACATTGACCGCTGTCTTTCCTGCTAATAATATTTAGATGATTACAATCCGAACATTGTCAGTTCTAGAGTATTTATTAGTAGCCAGCGAAAAGGTATATTTTTGATGTGACAGATTTTTGACACCGTAAGTATATTACCCGAGGGGGAAACGCTTTCTGAATTATTTACATGCATGTTTTAGAATTTTACATAATCCATCCATCCATTTTCTACCGCTTATTCCCTTTTGGGGTCGCGGGGGCGCTGACGCCTATCTCAGCTACAATCGGGCGGAAGGCGGGGTACACCCTGGACAAGTTACATAACACTTTCAGCAATAATAATTTTAGTAAATTATCTACTTGAAAAAATAAATGTCCCATATAATGTGGTACATTACACGGGACATGTACAGTAAGTGTCAAAAAGAAAGCCAAAAGAGGTTGGTAGATGAGAATAAATATAAAGGTAAAAAAAAAGTGTGGAAATACACCAAATTGTAAGAAATGTAGTTTTCATTTTCAACATTTTATTTCAGGGTTTGCATAGCAGCACTTTGTGCCAATGGAAATGTTTCTTTTTTCTTCTCAATTTCTTCTTTTTTTCCAAAAGGTGCTCACATCCCTCCACATGCAACAAAAGAAAAGAAAAGCGCAATATCCTACCCAAGACTATTGAAATCTAATGCTTTTGTCAGTTGAGACAAGAACTCAGTTTAGATTCAACAATAAAAAATTACGGGTTTCTGCAAGTGTGATTGAATTCGATTTAGATTGTAGTTTTTCACAAAAAAGTCAGTACAAAATTGTGTACCTTTTTGTTATGCTGAATTGTTTTTAGCTTTTCTATATTAAACGACTGCCTCTTCAGAGAGCTATTGAACCATAAACTTGAGTTTGTATGGTAATGAGGTAATACGGCATCTGTCTTCTCCCTGGGTTTCAGGCGCTCCCACCATCGAGCTGCGCGAGGTCATGGAGAGCGAGGAAGGCTGTGATATCAGCATTGTTGCCAAGGTGAGCGGTTGTCCGTTCCCCGCGCTCACCTGGCACAAAGCCGGTCAGTCCAAACCAGAGGAGAAGGCCGCCATCCATTATGACCAGCACATCAACAAACTGGTGAGCCAGAACAAGTGCACCCTGCTGATCCAGCAGGCCGTCAGGGAGGACACCGCCCTTTACAGCCTGACAGCCAGCAACAGCCTGGGCACGGTCACGAAGGACATGAAGCTTTTTGTGTTTGGTAAGACAATATGTTTTTCAAGTTTATGATACACACGATAATCATTGGAGTAAAATTGGAATTTCACTGTTTTTACACCATACATACCAGGGATGTCAAAAAAAAAATCTAATTTATTGCAATTCCAATTTGTAACGATTCTTAATCGATTCCCCAATCCGTCCTGTCCAGCCACTCAGGCAAATCATATTGTTGATGTAGATGATCATATCTGCTGTACAGATTTACTTTACAAAAGAAAAGTGTGGAATACTTCTCTTGTTGCCTTATTTGTATTTTACTTTTTTAAATCTTTGGGAATCATTTTATTGAACAAAACCAGTTTTCTTTTTAGTAGTGTAGAAACTAATCAGAGCTGTTTATCTATTTTATGGAGGAATGTAGTTAATCATAGAACTGGCATCCAATGTTTGTAAAAAAGTATTGATTTGGAATCGAGAATCTTTTTGAATCTAATCAAATCGTGTGGTGCCCAAAGATTCACAGCTCTAATACCTGTGCTTTGATTTGATTTGACTTTGATGTAAGTCTTTAATGGCTCCCACAGGACCTCCGGGCCCCCCCGAAGGACCAATCAAGTTCACCGAGGTGTTTGCAGAGAGGATTGGGCTGTCCTGGAACCCGCCCAAAGATGACGGTGGCTCCAAAATCACCAATTATGTTGTTGAGAAGCGCGAGGAGAACCGGAAATCTTGGGTTCACATCTCAAACGACCCCAAGGAGTGTGCGTACCTGGTCACCCGCCTGACTGAGAACCACGAGTACGAGTTCAGAGTCATGGCACAGAACAAGTTTGGCGTCGGGCCGCCGTTGGTGAGCGAGCCAGAGAAGGCCAGAAACCTCTTCAGTAAGTGCAAATATCAACGCTAAAAACATAAACAACCATTGAGGAACTGTACTGATGCTGATGCTCTTCCTGTGCAGCGGTTCCTGGTCAGTGTGAGAAGCCCACAGTGAACAACGTCTGCTTGGAGTCTATGACAGTCAACTGGGAGGAGCCTGAGTACGATGGCGGCTCCCCTATCACAGGCTACTTTATTGAGAAGAAGGAGACCACCAGTAAGCGTTGGGCCCGCATCAGCCGCGAGCCGATACGGGCGCTGCCACTTGGCAACAATTGGGATGTCACAGGCCTGCTTGAGGGTTCCATGTACCAGTTCAGAGTCACAGCTGTCAATGCTGCAGGCTGCGGACCACCCAGTGTGCCCTCCGATCCCATGCTCTGCAGAGACGCCATTAGTAAGTCAGCAAGAAGTTCGCTGTTTCAGCATTTAAATGTGATATGTATGTATGAAAGAAGTGGTTGTATAGAGTTTGTAGAGTTCTTAAGTGTACTGACAGAAGTATTCCATTTGAGAAACAAGTGTCAAGAAGTGCAATATCAGAGTACTGAGTCGAATTCTTTTTGCCATACTTCTCAGTGTGAAAGTACTTCTGTACTAATAATGTTGAATATAAGTCGGCATGTGCGTGAATTAGGGATAGAGGCCAAATTCAGTAAAATTATAAGTACTGACCCAAGTTCGTAGGTATTACCGGTTAACGATTCACGCAAAATCAACCGTTCAATATTTCGATACCTTTGTTGTATGCGACGTCACGTCCAGTGGCAAACTCAGCACAGGCTTACGCACTTGGCAGATAAACAAGAACTGAACCCAGCCGGACTGTCTCTAGGTAATGTTACAATTTTGCGTGCCAACAAATCAAGAAGGCACTCAAAAGTACAGTATGGCAACACTAACTTGATGCTAATTTACATTGGATTTGGATTTGAAAGATTTAACATTAGTGACTTTGCATTGCAATAGCAACACTGTAAATTTGGTATTCAAAACTAAAACCAAGATGCACATTAAAATCAAACAGTTGGTGGGAAATAAATACAATACTTACAATTTAAACACTTTGTAGGACTCAAAAGAAAAAAACTTCCTGACTCAGGCAACACACTGTAGTCTGTTGTCTTAGAATTGTAACTGCATGCAAAGTGTACTATATAATACAAAACAATATTTGCAAATGAGACACAGAAGTGTAAAACAACAAGTTAACTGGATCAGAGGCCACTGTTTTACGAAGAAAAATAATTTAAAAGTTTGATTTTTTGTTTTTAGCAAATAACATTTATTAATACACTTGAACACACACAAAAGTGTTGAAAATGTATTCCCAGGTAGCGGAAATTGGTATTATACTGATTCAAATTTGAAAGGTATCTATCCCTAGCGTGAATTGAGACACAGCCGTGGATTTAGTTTCACCAATCCTTACTTGTCAACATGTAGATGCCGTACAGATATTTTTTTAGCATTAGTATCATTAGCATGTGTGTTTAAGTTAAAGTTAAAGTACCAATGATTGTCACACACACACTAGGTGTGGCGAAATTTGTCCTCTGCATTTGACCCATCCCCTTGTTCACCCTCTGGGAGGTGAGGGGAGCAGTGGGCAGCAGCGGTGCCGCGCCCGGTAATCATTTGTGGTGATTTAACCCCCAATTCCAAACTTTGATGCTGAGTGTTTGTGCACATACAGAGCCTCCCGGGCCTCCGACTCCTAAGGTGATAGACTGGACCAGGTCGTCGGTCGAATTAGAATGGATCCCTCCAACAGTGGATGGAGGTTCAAAAGTCACAGGCTACATTGTGGAATTCAAGGAGGTGAACAAGGAGGAAGAGGAAAAGAAAGCTCAGAGGAGGCTCTTACTGAGTGTTGGTGAGGAGGAGAAGGAGCCTGAGGCCGCGAAGGGCTGGCATAAGGTAAACAAGTTTATTAGAGGCGCCCGGTGCATTTTCCAACCTTCTCTATTACCAGAAAGGTCTGATTTCTTTTATGTTGAATAGCATTTGTGTTTTTCATTGTTGTTGTCTTCGGTCTGCAGGCCAAAGACACAGAGATTAGAGGGACCAAGTTTGTGGTGGCTGGCCTCAAAGAAGGCGGTCTATACCGCTTCAGAGTTCGAGCCGTAAATGCGGCCGGTGTTGGCGATCCAGGACTTGTGTCCGAGCTGATCGAAGTGAAAGATAGGACAAGTAAGAAGGAGCTCAAACAAATTACTTTCTTCAAAAAGCAAAGCATGTATGGAACTCATCATTTTGTTGTTTATCATCCGTCCCTGTTCAGTTCCACCTGAGATGGACCTGGATGCCTCGGTGAAAGAGAAGATTGTTGTCCACGCTGGCGGAACGATCCGAATCATTGCCTACGTGTCCGGCAAACCAGCTCCAGTGATCAGCTGGTGCCGAGATGATGCTGAGGTGCCCAAAGAAGCCAAGGTGGAGACAACAGGTATTTCCAACTCCCTGGTCATTAAGAACTGCAAGCGCCAGCATCAGGGCATCTATACGCTTTGCGCAAAGAACGAGGGCGGTGAAAGGAAGAAAGCCGTGATTGTGGAGGTTTTGGGTGAGTTCAAAGGGCCGCACGTCTTAAGGAATCTTCTGTTAAGTTGAGCACTAAAATAAAAACTCTCTCGCCTTCAGATGTCCCTGGACCAGTCGGTCTCCCCTTTGCTGGTGAGAACCTGACCAATGACTCCTGCAAGCTGACTTGGTACACTCCTGAAGATGATGGCGGCTCTGCCATCACCAACTACATCATCGAGAAGAGGGAGTCAGACCGCATGGGTTGGACTTCTGTGTCCTACACGGTGACCAGGAACAACGCCGTCGTGCAGGGACTGCTCGACGGTAAAGGCTATTTCTTCAGGATTGCTGCTGAAAACATAATCGGCATGGGACCTTTCATCGAGACAGACAGAGTGGTGCTTATCAAAGATCCCATCTGTAAGTAGGATAGATCTTTGTTGTGACCATGTGTTGGAAAATATAGCTAGTTCTGAAAACCAAACGAGGGTCATGCAACACATGAAGTGACAGAACTCAATGTTGTTGTCTCTCTTAGCTGTACCAGAGCGTCCAGAAGACCTGATAGTCACCGCCGTCACTAAGGACTCAATCTCTGTTGCCTGGAGGCCACCGAAGTATGATGGTGGTGCGGAGGTAACAGAGTATGTCCTTGAATCACGCATGATTGGCAGAGACAACTTCACTCGTGTTGGCGGTAAAGACAAGCTAATGGACAAAAAGTTCACACTGACTGGACTGAAGGAAGGCTCAAGTCACGAGTTCAGAGTGTCTGCTGTCAACCAAGTGGGAAAAGGAAAACCTTCCTTTGCCACCAAACCTGTCCAGTGCAAAGACGAGCTTGGTGAGTAACACAGCAGGATAGGTAAAATACGCAGCATATGTTTATGTACTTCTCTGCCCCACAGAACCACCATCTTTGGACCTGGACTTCAGAGACAAGATGCTGGTGAAGGTGGGAGACAGTTGCACACTGTCGGGACGCTACGGCGGCAAACCGGTGCCAACTATCACATGGACAAAGAATGACGAGGAGATGAAGGCTGACGAGGACATCAGCATCCACAGCACTAGCCGTCACCTCAGTCTCAACATCATCAAGGCCAGGCGGGACCACAGCGGACGCTACTGCGTCAGCGTGGAAAATGCAGCGGGAACTCGCACCGGAATCTGTACCCTCACTGTGGTCGGTAGGTACAAACAGAATTCATGAACTGAACAAAACGACTAATGTGAGAATGTTACAGATTGTCTTCCACATCAAAAAACAACTCCTGATAGATAAAGTCCTCATAATGGAGAGACAGGGATACTAACCTATGAATTATTTCACCTGCCAGACGCTCCTCAACCTCCTGAGGGCCCCGTGGTGTTTGACGAGGTCTATAGGAACCACATGGTCATTTCCTGGAAGCCACCTCTGGATGATGGAGGCTGTGCCATCTCCAACTACATCATTGAGAAGAGAGACACAAACAGAGATCTGTGGATGCCCGTGACTTCGTCTTGCACCAGGACCACCTGCAAGGTGGGTCCTTCAGGCGAAGCACTTGCACAGAAGACTCCACTCTGTCTCTGTGAAGAATTGACAGCATGTTGGAATCTTTAGTGATGAACACAAAATGCCAAATGGGTACAGACTTGTTTCAGCAGGGGTGTCTAAAGTGCTCCCCGTTGGCCATTTTATGCTCCTTTTTAATTGACCCTCAATCAATCAAAGGCTATCATTTATATAGCCCTTAATCACAAGTGTTTCAAAGGGCTGCACAAGTCACAACGACATCAGATCCCATATCAGGGCAAGAAAAAACTCAACTCAATGGGCACAATGAGAAACCTTGGAGGGGGCTGCAGATGTGGGGACCCCCGTGGGCGACCGGCGCAATGAATGTCGAGTGGATATAGTCAATAATGTGACAGTCCAGTCCATAATGGGATCAGCAGGGGACCCTCAGCATCTTCTCAAAATAGAACTAATGCACTATGTGAATATTGGAGATCATTCACTACTTTCACATGTTTCAACCGATTCAACCCATTCCGAAATGAAAACATTTGGCTCAAGTTTAAACAAGCTTCCATATTCCAAAAATTCCTACTTTTTACAAAAACCCACATTTCTCAAGCAAAAACTCCCAATGATTTTGCGAATTCTTATTGCTTACACATTTATCAACCCATTTAAACCAGTCCAACAGGCTCTCTAAACTCCAAATGCTCCAAATGCTATTTTGGCACTTACACATTTTTCATGTTCTGGTCCCAAAAGTAATTCCACATTTTTCATTAAGGTTTAATGTTCACACAAATTACTTTCTGCAGTTATTCGTTACATAAATTATTAGATATCACTTTGATATTTCCTTTGTCACCTATAACACCAGGCTAAGATTTTGATGTGTTGGTCAGATATATACATATATTGACCTTCAGTGGTACCTGAGGATACGAGATTTGTTGGTTCTGTGACCCACTTTTACTTTGAAAACCTCATATTGTGAAACCGCGTCACCCATTGAAATGAATTAAAAACAACGATACCACACCATTTTAACATATAACAAGCCTTTTAAAAATATGACAAACTTTTTATAAGAAATATATAAAACAATACAATAAAATGTATGACAACTCAAGTAGTTTATGAACTAATGTAATCATAATGTGCAATGTACCTTGGATAGCAGACTTCTACAGTATTCCTTCGAGCTGCTTCTTCGTCAAGCAGACCATCAGCAGATTCTCAAGATTTTTATTGATAAACGCCCAACGCTTTGAAGTTATTTTAATGTCCTTGGCGTCATCTACTTATTCTGCTTCCGTATGGTGTAGAGGAGCAGTTAGCGAGCTACACACTCTTTTTCTCGACTCTTGCGGCGGAGAGGTAACTTGAAAGTGTTGTTAGCAACCTAAAGCATAAAAATGGGTCGATAGACGCTCTGTATATGGGAAAAAATTGTCAACTGGTTCGCTTATAAGCTGAGGTACCACTGTACATTGGATTTCATAAGCATCTTACGTTGCACAAAATGTATCAAAGTGGCCCCCTTGCATCTTTTAATTTTTTTATACCTAGCCGTCAGTGGGAAAAGATTGTGCACCTCTGCTTTACATGATACGAAAAGAGTACTTGATGAAAAGAAAACTGACTTTTGTTGTTTCAGGTGCCAAAAATAATTGAGGGTCGTGAATACATCATTAGGATAATGGCCCAGAACATCTATGGCATCAGCAAACCACTGCTGTCTGCAGAGAGAAGAGCCAAAGACATATTCAGTAAGTGTTCAGTTGGCTTTTATTTTGCAAGCATTGATATATTAAAACACGTGATCACTGCAACTTTGAGTATGTGTTTGCGCCACAGAGGTGCCTGATGCGCCCAGACAGCCCACGGTGAAAGAGGTGTACCATAACTGTGCCCTCATTAGTTGGGAGCCTCCTGCTGATGGAGGAAAGCCAATCACAGGATACATTGTGGAGAGGAAAGAGACAATGGCCAACAGGTACAAACATATCAGCGTTTGCTGCAGCTCCAAATCACTTGTCAGCCTTGTCATATCGAAAGCAAATTCCTGTCAATAGCAAACAGATCAGTTGAAATGTTTGCGTTCCAGATGGGTTCGTTGCAACACAGAGAAGATCCATCCCAAGGTGGAATACCTGGTGACGGACCTACTTAAGGGCTGTGAGTACGAGTTCAGAGTCAGCGCTGAGAACATTATAGGCGTCGGAGACCCAAGCCCACCCTCTAAGCCTGTCTTTGCTAAAGACCCCATCGGTAAGACGTAAAACACAAGACTGACTTTTTGGTCTGGTTACATAAACCCTTCCTTTTTTACAGTCAAGCCCAGCCCTCCACTAAATTTGAAAGCCGTGGACCACACCAAGGAGTCAGTGAGTCTTTCTTGGCAGCCACCCGCTGACACCGGCAGAGGGAAGATCCTAGGCTACCTCCTTGAGTTTCAGAAGGCTGGAGATGACGAGTGGCACAAGGTCAGTCGTTTTATCAATGAGTCACATGGTTCATTTTATTTAACCTGAGCCTCTATCTTCAGGTCACTTTAAGTTACTAAAACTAATCCTGAAATAAAAGACTTAGAGTTACTCATATAATGACCCTACGATTCAAACAATGTTTAATATCTCTAAATTGCATTCATGGACCTCCATCTTACCTGCTATCATCCACAAGGTGAACCAGACTCCAGATTCTTGCCAACAGACCAAGTTTAAGGTGATCAACCTGGAAGAGGGAGCTCTGTACCGCTTCAGAGTTATGGCTGTCAACGCTGCTGGGGAGTCTGACCCTGCTAATATAAAAGAACCAGTCAGGGTGAAGGACAGACTCGGTGAGCAACTTCGGCGTTATTAAACAATTTCACTTCAATCAGGTAATAGGTTGTATATCTAAATCAAGATTTTATGTCTACATTGCTGCTTTAGAGCCTCCAGAGTTGATTCTCGATGCTGGAATGACTCGGGAAATCAAGGCTATGGCTGGCACACACATCTCTCTGATGGCTACCATCAAAGGCATCCCCTTCCCCACTGTCCTGTGGAAGAAGAACGATGCTGAGGTGCCGACAAGGGCGGACATTGAGACCAATCAAGACGGCACCAAACTGGAAGTTAGGTTCTGTAACCGTGGTGACTGTGGAGACTACACACTCACTGTCGAAAACCCTGCTGGGTCTAAGACCGTCACCTGCACAGTGCTGGTGTTTGGTAAGGAAGGACCACATTCTGCTTACTTATTAAAAGTTTTTACTTGATTTGGGCGGTTTTGAACATGTTTAGTTTTTCTCAACTCATAATATGTCCTGGTTTTGGCTTCAGATAAACCTGGTCCTATTCAGCACCTCCGAGTGTCGGATGTTAGGAGCGACTCAGCCTACCTGTCCTGGAAAGACCCGGAGGACAACGGAGGAACTCGCATCACTAACTTTGTGGTGGAGAAGAAAGATTCAGTCTCCAGTCAGTGGGTTCCTGTCTGCTCCACTTCCAAGAAGCGTAGCATGATGTTAAAGCACCTGATGGAGGGAATGTCCTACACATTCCGAGTTGCTGCTGAGAATCAATATGGCCGAAGCGAATACGTGGAGACGCCAAAGGCCATCAAAGTGATGAATCCACTCTGTGAGTAACAGTGCATTGTCAATACTGATTGTGATCGACTTCTTAAATATGTCCTTCACAGGATGAAGTTACTGATTTTATTGTTGTCCCATGCAACAAAATGGATATTAAGAAAAGTATTATTTTCTACTTTTTATTAGGTGATGGGTAGTTAAATGTTTTCATACAAGTGCCTTTGATTAATAAATTTAGGAATTTTATATTTTTAGTATTTTTGTACTTAACCCTCATTAATAACATTAATAAAAATCGGAATATGTTTAATTTCTTTTAATTTAACATGTTTTGTTACAACATAGCAGTGATTCTCAAACTTTTTTAACCAAGTACCACCTCAAAGAAAACTTGGCTCTCCTCTCCAAGTACCAGCATCTTGACCAGCATTAAAATACAGGAGCATAGTAGGCCTAAGTACTCATTAAAAACAAGACAGAGATTACATATTCAACATTTATAATAAATATTTTTGGCCAGTGTAACAGCACACACAGTTTCAACAGTAACACTGAGTTTGAATATAGGAAAATAAAACACTGTACTTGAATCAAGTGATTTTTTTTGGCGTATCACTAGATGGAGCCCGTGTACAACTAGTGGTACACGTCCACAGTTTGAGAGTCACTGCAATACAGCCTAATTTTCATATACACCCATAATTGCAAAATGAAATACATGTTATAGTCTGCATTCTGGTAAATTGTAATCTACAGACCAAGGACCTGATATACTAAGATCCAAATACCTCGTGCTAAACAGCGTGTGTGATCTATAGAATAGTGTGTGCTATAAGTGGGCGTGTTGCATCTTATCTTTTAAGACTGAATGTGCAATTGAAAAGTGGTGTAGACTGCATTATTTACTGCACATTCATGTTATTACCTGTTGCGTTTTGCTATGTTTTCAAACAGGCCGGAGACATATACCACTTTTTCCGTGCATTTTAGAAGCAGTCGTGCAGTACATCTACATTGACACAATTTTTTCTTTCATTTTAATACATATTATATATATAAAAAAAAGGAAAGTCAATAAAAAAAATAATTAGATGACCCTAAAACGCATCAATTTAATTTGTGAATCAGTCCCTTAAGTCATCCAACAACTATACAATTATAAAATTATGTTGCTGAATACACAGAATCTGTCTAATATTTTTTATTTCTGACAGTCCAAATATGTTACCACACACACGTAGGACAGTCAGTTTGTGCATCATTTTCAAATGCGCTAAGTAGAACATGAAATAGTGCTCTCAAAGCGGTGATGAATGTTAATAAATATGTATAATATATATGCATTTTCTTCTCCCACTATTGTGGGTGTTTTGATGATCAGCATATATTTTGCATAATTATGAAGACAGAGACTCAATTGCACGCCTTATTCTGCTCACTTAAGAGATGAAATTCACTTTGCACACATTTAGTAGATCAGCTATGCGTGTGTTATCAAGTTTGCACTTGTTTTAGTAAATCATCCCCAAATATTTTAAAGAGTTCCATTAAATGTTTAACACCTTTTTCCTGCAGTCCCACCTGGTCCTCCCAAAGACCTGCACCATGCTGATGTAGATAAGACAGAGGTGTGGCTTGTGTGGAATTGGCCTGACCGAAACGGTGGAAGTGAGATCACTGGCTTCCTGGTGGAGTATCAAGTGGAAGGAGAGAAGGAATGGTGCGAGTGGAAGACTGTCAGCATCCCAGAGAGTCATGTTACAGGCTTAGAGGAAGGGAAGACCTATCGCTTCCGAGTAAGAGCAGAGAATGCCATAGGTCTCAGCAGACCTGACACCACTCTTCCTATCCTTTGCCAAGAGAAGCTAGGTGAGATTAAGGCACAGTCGAAGCAAATGATCAATTTAGTCAATACTGGTTCTTTAAACTGCTGCTTTAATTAAATAACTGTATGTTTTTTTTCCTGAGAATTATATATAAAATACAGTAACAACTTATGTCTTCATCAACAGTGCCTCCAATCGTTGAGGTTGATGTCAAGCTGGCGGAGGGCATTATTGTTAAAGCCGGAACCACAATCCGACTGCCTGCTATCATGAGAGGAATTCCAGTACCTACTGCCAAATGGTCAATTGAAGGAGAAGAGCTCACCAGTGGAGGCAAAACTAAGATCGACACAGACAACTTTTCCACCGTTCTCAGCATCAACGAGTGCACTAGAAATCACACGGGCACTTACCTGCTAACCGTTTCAAACGTTGCTGGGACTAAAACAGCGGCTCTTAATGTCACTGTTCTGGATGTTCCAGCTGCACCCATTGGACCCGTCAACATCCTGGAGGTCACTCCAGACTCCATGATGATCGAGTGGCGTCCCCCTAAGGATGATGGCGGCAGCCCGGTCACCAACTACATTGTAGAGAAGAGAGATTCCAACAAGGAAACCTGGGGAGGAGTTAGTTCAGGCAGCCTCGACACAAAGCTCAATATAACCCGCCTGCAGAAGGGTGTTGAGTATGTTGTTCGCATTCGCGCTGAGAATAAGATGGGCATCGGTGCCCCTCTTGAGAGCAAGCCCACTGTAGCAGAGCATTCCTTCATGCCGCCTAGTCCTCCTGGTAAGCCACAGCCACATGATGTGTCTGAGGACAGTGTCACACTTGGGTGGACCATGCCCTTGTCTGATGGTGGTAGTCAAATCACTGGTTACATCATTGAACGTAGACACATTGGAGGAAAATGGATTCGTGTGAACAAGATTCCTTGCAGAGACCTCAGGTACAAAGTTTTGGGCTTGTTTGTGGGAAATGAGTATGAGTTTAGAGTATTTGCTGAGAATAGCGCCGGCTACAGTGGCCCCTCTCCCATCTCTGATCCCTGCAAGCCCTGCAGGCAGATCACTGTCCCAAGCCCCCCAGTCAATCCTAAAGTTAAAGATTACAGCAAGTCTACAGCAGACTTAGTATGGACTAAACCTACCAAAGATGGAGGAAGCCCAATTTTGGGGTACACTGTGGAAATGAAGAAGGCTGATACTAAAGACTGGAAAAAAGTCAATCTGGATGACTTCATCAAGCAGTGTGCATACACAGTGAAGGGGCTGGAGGCGGGTCTCACTTACAGATTCAGAGTGTATGCCTCAAACATGATTGGAGATGGCGAGCCCAAAGAGATTCCAGATTCAGTCACTGCTAAAGACATCCTTATCCCTCCAGAGATAGAAATGGATGCCACATGTCGTGAGCGTGTCACTGTGCGTGCTGGACACAACATTAACATTATTGGCTACATTAAAGCTCGTCCTGATCCTGAAGTGCTATGGTCAAAGGATGAGAAAGTTCTGGAGAACAGCAAGCGTACAACTATCATGCAGAACCTACCTGTGGTCAAACTAAGGATTAATGAGGCTACAAGAGCTGATCATGGCAAATATACTCTGAAAGCCTCAAATGTGGGCGGAGAAGCCTCCTGTGTCATTACCGTCAATGTGCTAGACAGGCCAAGCCACTGCCAAAATCTCAACATGACCTATGTCACCAAGGACTCGTGCATGATCAACTGGGATGCACCTAAAGACAACGGTGGATCTGAGATCACAAACTACATTGTGGAGTGCCGGGAGCCGAGCATCAGCATGTGGTCTATGATATCCTCACACTGCACCAATCGCAAGATCAAGACCAAGCTGATGGAGGGCCACCAGTATCTTTTCCGTGTCTGTGCAGAAAACAAGATGGGACCTGGACCCACTGTTGAGACCAAGGCTCCTCTGCTAGCCATCGACCCCATTGAGAAGCCAGGCGAGCCTGAGAACTTCAGGGCGACCGATATTGGCAAGAACCATGTTTATCTACGATGGAGAAGGCCTGATTATGATGGTGGTAGCCCCAACCTCTCATATAACCTTGAATTCAAACCCAAAGATGCGGACCAATGGGAAAAACTCAACACTAGCATCCTAACTGACACATTATTTTTAGCGGACAAATGTGTTGAAAACCAGACTTACTCTTTCAGGTATGTTATTGCATCAATGCAGTTTGTTGCCTCAGAATTTATTTCAAATACTTAGTTGCTTTTGTTTGTGTCACAATCTTCAAGTACTAATGCACATGATTTGTTACTCAGGGTGCAGAGCGTCAATGAAGGAGGGGAGAGTGGTTGGGTTAAACTTGCAGATATTTTGGTGCGAGAAGAGATTCAGAAGCCAGTCCTTGACCTGAGACTGGCCGGCACACTGACGGTGAAGGCCGGAGAGTCTGTCAGGATAGAGGCCGGCCTGAGAGGAAAACCTCAGCCGGAAGTCAAGTGGACAAAGGACAAAGCGGTTGGAGACAACCCCAGAATCACTTACGAGACTGGTCCTGATTACACCAAGTTCCTTTTGACTAAGTCAAAACGCACTGATACTGGAAAATATATCGTCACTGCCACCAACTCTGCCGGAACATTCAATGCATATGCTCATGTTAATGTCCTGGACGTTCCTGGCCCTGTTAGGAACCTCAGAGTCACTGGTATTGGAGCCGACAAGTGCAGAGTGGTTTGGGATGTGCCAGAGGATGATGGAGGCTGTGAGGTTGACAGCTACATCCTGGAAAAATGTGAAACCAGGAGGATGGTTTGGTCAACCTATTCTGCATCCGTAGTCACGCCATACTGCAACGTCATTCGTCTTGTTGAGGGAAATGAGTACATCTTCAGAGTGAGAGCTGAGAACAAGATGGGAACTGGCCCTCCAATGGAGAGCAAATCTGTCACTGTCAAGACTCAGTTTAACAGACCTGGACCACCTGATGCCCCAGAAGTTACAAAGGTTAGTTGTAAATTTACCTGGAAAATGAAAACCAACCTTGAATTGTTTACCCTATACTGTATTTTGATCGATGTAATCTCTGATGGGATATTCACTTTACACTTTTTTGTATGGAGTACGTACTGTCCGTTGTGTCTGATAAATGTCAGTCATGGCCACATAAATGCTGTGGTAAGAATCAAAATGCGGATAGATAGTACTTTATTGATTCCTTTAGGAGAGTTCCCTCAGAAAAAAAAAAAAATGTGAAGGCCTTAATCCTTACTGAGTCAAGCCCTAAGTCAACCCCATTTTGTTTTGAAAGTTTATCGATATTTTTGTGATCCAGGTGAGCAAAGAGGAGATGACAGTGGTCTGGGCTCCACCTGAAAATGATGGAGGAAAGTCCATCACCGGTTATATTCTGGAAAGAAAGGAAAGGAGGGCTGTGCGTTGGGTGCCATGCACTAAGAGTCTCATCTCTGAGAGACGCATGAAAGTCACCAACTTGATCCCCAACCATGACTATCAGTTCAGGGTCAAGGCTGAAAACGAAGTAGGTCTAGGGGATCCTAGTAAACCCTCCAGACCAGTCACAGCCAAAGATCCAATTGGTCAGTAAACATTTGCAAGTCCACTGTAAGGATTAAACCCTATTCATGTATCCTATTGAACAAATAATATTTCCTTTACCTTTTCAGAACCTCCTGGCCCACCTGCAGGCCTTAAAGTGTCTGACAGCACAAAGACTTCTATCACGCTTTCGTGGTCTAAACCTGTATATGATGGGGGTGCCCCGATCATTGGCTACAGCCTGGACATGAGACTGAAAAGTGAGGTGGACCCTGAAAAACCCACAGAAGGCTGGAAGAGGATTGACACACATGGGCCACTCGTCCTCAAAGAGTTCACCATTGGGCAGCTTGATGAGAAACAGGAGTACGAGTTCAAAGTTTCTGCCAAAAATCAGGTGGGCTGGGGACGTCATGCCTACTTAAAGGAGGCCATCTCCCCCAAAGAGATCCTGGGTAGGAAACAAGATATCATTACCAAACAAAATGAGCTACCAATTTATAATCTGTCACTGATGATGTGCTTCCATGGCAACAGAGGCTCCCGAGATTGACCTGGACGCAAGTTTGAGGAAAGGTCTTGCCGTAAGGGCTGGCTGTCCAATAAGACTTTTTGCTGTTATCAGAGGACGCCCCGCACCCAAGGTGACCTGGAAGCGCGTGGGCGTGGACAATGTGGCTCGCAGAGGTCATGTAGACCAAGTGGATACCATGTCTTTCCTGGTCATCCCTGAAAGCACCAGAGAAGATTCTGGAAAATACTCACTGACTCTGTCCAACTCTGCTGGAGAGAAAGCTGTCTTTGTTCACGTCAAAGTGCTCGGTGAGAAACAGATACAACTTTACTTACAAGTAAAAAAAACATATATTTGGAAGATTACATTATTTATCATGTTGAATATATCCTGCTGCAGATACACCTGGTCCCGTTGGTGGTCTTGATGCAACTGATATCACAAAAACAACAGCACAGCTGTCCTGGTTGCCACCAGAGAATGATGGCGGAAGCCCCATCCTCAACTATATTGTGGAAAAACGGGAAGTGGATAGGAAGACCTGGACCAAGTGCGTTGATGACCTAAAGAAGACCAGCTTCAAAGTGACCAACATGTCACCTGGCATTGAGTACTACTTCCGTGTGATGGCATGCAACAAGTATGGAATTGGAGTTCCTCAGGATTCTCCCAGGTCTTACTTGGCTGTGGACCCTATCAGTGAGTGTTAAGGGACAAACTATTTGTAATTACATTTTCTTAATCTGTGCCTAATACCTGCTGATGTTTCCAGGTGAGCCAGATCCACCGAAGAAGATGGATGTTTTGGATATTACTAAGAATAGTGCCACACTTGGCTGGCTAAAGCCCCTCAGAGATGGAGGAGCCAAGATCAATGGTTATGTTGTGGACTACCAGGAGGAGGGCGCACCAGAGGGCAAGTGGACTCCGTATTCAGTGGTCAAGGACTTAACTATTGTGGTCGTTGGCCTGAAAGAAGGGAAGAAGTACAAGTTTAGGGTTGCTGCCCGGAACTCAGTTGGAGTCAGTCTTCCTCGGGAGGCCGAGGGAATGTTTGAGGTTAAGGAGCAGCTCAGTGAGTAAACTGGCATTAAAGTCCAACTTTCACATTCACTGATCCTGCTAGTAGACTTAACAGAACAATAACTATTGCTTACTCTTTCTCCCTCAGTGGCTCCAAAGATCATAATGCCTGACACTGTGACAGTCAGAGCGGGATCTAAAATGGTCATTGAGGCCATTGTGGCGGGTAAACCTGCTCCCTTTTGCAAGTGGAAGCAGGGCAACGAAGACGTCTTGACTTCTGATCGCCTTTCTGTCATCAAGACACTTACAAATTGCACACTTATAATTAAGAATGTGACTAGGGCGGACAGTGGTTACTACAGCCTTTCAGCTGAAAACAGCACAGCCAAGATCAACCAGATCCTCAAAGTCATTGTTATGGGTCAGTTTTTTAGATGTATTAGGTGTGACATTTTTTTTTGATACTTAGGTTAGTTAATCACAATCATTTGTTTTCTTTGGCCTGCAGACATTCCAGGGCCGCCCGGAGCTCCTCTTGAAATCACTGAGCAAGACATTGATGCCTGCACGTTGCTTTGGAACACTCCTCAAGAAGATGGTGGCAGCCATATTACCAACTACATTGTGGAAAGGTGTGACGTTAGCCAAGGGGACTGGGTCACCATGTCCTCTTCCTGCACCAAAACCAGCTTCAAGGTAACCAAACTGACACCCGGCACAGAGTACACCTTCCGGGTGCGTGCAGAAAACAGGTTTGGCATCTCTGTGCCAATCTACTCCGAGAGGATGATTGCCAGATATCCGTTTGGTGAGTTGCAACGGCTGTACCTGGAAACCAATGGTTTAATGTGTACTCCAGACAAGATTGACTATAGCTCTTCCATTTGCCTCCAGATCCTCCGAGTGAACCCACACACCTGCAGGTAAACAAGGTCAATAAAGACTTTGTCATCCTCTCATGGGAGCGTCCGAGCAGCGATGGAGGAAGCCCGATTATTGGGTACTACATCGAAAAGAAGGAGAGGAACAGTCTTCTCTGGGTCAGGGCTAATGAGTCTGTGGTGAAGGCCAATCAGTACACCTGCGCCGGTCTAATCGAAGGCCTGGAGTACACATTCCGGGTGTCTGCCCTTAACATAGCTGGACAGGGCAAACACAGCAAGCAGACTGACTTCATCACCACCAGGACTTCTGTCGGTACGAAAACCTCCTAGAAAAATATTTTTATTATTCATATGAAAATATTTTATTTTAAAAGATCTCATCAGAACACTGACCTAACAAATAACGTTTTATTTTGGATTAGATTTCCACAAATTAAGTATATTTCGTATAAATAATTTTTTTCAATATAGAGTGTACTTTTGATATAGAAACACATCACTGTATATACAAACTATTTGTTCCACCAGATCCTCCAGGTAAACCTGAGCCCATGGATGTGACCAGGAGCTCAGTCTCACTGGTGTGGACCCGGCCCAAGCATGATGGTGGCAGCAAACTGATTGGTTACTTTGTGGAGTATTGTAAGCTTCCAGAAGACAAGTGGACACGCTGCAACAGTAACTGCATCAGCATCCAGACAGAAAACTATGTGGTGACTGGTCTGGAGGAACACCAACAGTACCAATTTAGAGTCATCGCCAAAACTGCTGTCAATATCAGCCTACCCTCAGAGATGTCTGATCCCATCCCTGTCATTGCAGAGAATGGTAGGACTCATGCAAACATCAGCAATTCACTGGTGAATGATGAGACAACAATGAGACAAATTATCATGATTATCCGTGCAGTGTCTCCTCGTGTGGAACTGGGGGTCAACATGAAGAACCTGATTGTGGTAAAAGCCGGCGCGAACGTCTTCCTGGATGCGGAGGTCTTTGGGAAGCCGTTGCCAAATGTGAGCTGGAAGAGAGACGGAGTGCCTCTTGTACTGGCAGAGGGAATGAAGATGACCCAGAAGAAACACGTCCACGTGCTGGAGCTCTATTCTGTGACCAGGAAGGAATCTGGCGACTACTCTATTGTTGCTGAGAACATCAATGGTAGCAAGTATGCTACCATTAAAGTGAAAGTGCTTGGTAAGTTTGCTCTGTGTTACTTCTCAGTATACAACTAAGCTGACATTTCATCACTGTGAGACAAACAACAGTTTATTTTGTCTTAAAATGACCTTCCCATTTGTTTAATGTAGACAAACCAGGTCCTCCTGCTTCAGTGAAAACCAGCAAAGTGTTTGCAGACCGTGTCAAGCTGCGGTGGGAACCCCCCCTGGCAGACGGCGGGTCCGAAATCACAAACTACATCATCGAGAAGCGTGAAACCAGCAGGGCCAATTGGGCGCTGGTCACCTCCAACATTAGCGGACACATCACCGACTGCTCAGTCGAAAAACTTATTGAGGGACACGAGTACCAGTTCAGAGTCAGTGCTGAAAACCAATACGGCGTGGGAGATACTGTCATGACTGACCCCGTCATCGTCAAAAATCCATATGGTGCGTGCAGACATACTTACACTACTTACACTTAACGTTAGCTTATAACCAAAATGTAGACAATAAAACCTATTACAATAATAATAATAATATTCATCATATTATTAGACGGATGTTGGGCTAGGTTTTTGATGGCATTGTAGGTGATATGGAGTAATGTGGTCTCTGGTGTGGGTGTGTGAGATAAGTTTTTGACATATTGGATTTTCATTTATTGAAGAGTTTTAATATGGTACCGTAGAGAAGGCTTTCGCGGTAAATTAATCAAGAGGGGGACAAAAGCGTGGATAAGGATTTCTGCAGCAGAGAAAGATAAATTGTGATGCGGAAGGGGCGATTTTCTTTTGTGTGTAATTTGGTCGATGTGACGGACAAACTAAATCATGTAGATCAAAGTTTTGAAGGCGTACTTTTAGAAGCATCAATGTTGAGCAGAAAGCGTAGAGCAACATGAAGGACTTTTGCACCAAAAGTTCAGGAACTTTGAGTTCCTGGAACTATAGGTTCATGTAGACCTATGCGGTTTGTGTTTCCACAGCATTTTACAGTTCAGGGTAGTTTATACAAATCAGGCTGCTGACAAATGGACGAGTTCTACAGTATATTTTTGACATTCATACCATGTTAATAAACAGTCAATAATAGGTTATATTAATTTTACTAAAGTGGAAGTAAATAAAATATAAAGATACAAAACGATATGGTTTAAAAACAAAATGTACCGATGTTTACATAATTTGGGTTTACGTCAACAGATTAACATTCAGAAATGATGAATAATGAATGAGTCAGGCGAGTCCTAACGATCCATCTCAGCTGCAAATAATAGTACATATAAATATCAGTGTTTATCTTATGGCGACAACACAAACACATCAGATTTAGAATTAGCCTGTTAGCATTCAGTAACTTGGGTTGAGACTAATAGTAACACAAATGGCATGTTGCTTACTACTGTTAGAGCATGTAACAAACTAAATTGTGATTATTTAATGTCATTTACCATCTTTCAACTTGTTTACTGTCTCATCTATTTCACAAATATCCTGTAATATAATGAGGTCGCAGACTCCAAGTGAGCTGCCTCAGTCGCCACTTCCACGTCCAGCTGAATACTGTGTAAATGCGGTGAAAAGAGTCTGCCCACTTTTTGTAACTTTACGTATTAAAATGAAGTTTCTAAAAATGAATGAAACAACATTAAACTTTGTAGTAGTTTAAACACTATGGCTAAGTAAAAACACCACAATATAGTTCCACTAATTAACGTTCTTTAGCACAGAGATGTGCCCCAGAGAAGTTCCTACAACTCGAAAGTTTGTTTCTTTCTCTCTATAGTAAAGTACGTTCTAATAGAAATACACAAGAAATAAGAAATAAATAAGTTATCCGTGCAAAATGTGATGGCAGCTGAAATTTGAATACAAAGTTTTTTGAACACCACAAAGGTTTCAACCAATCGGTTCGACAGCACAGCCTGCCCCTTAAAAGTTCCTCGAGAACTTTTCAAAGTGCCATCTTGCCGAAAGGAACTGAAAGGACCTTTTGGAAATGTATTTGCCTTGGTAGGTGGAAATGCAGGCGGGTATTTCATTATCAGGGCAATTTGGCAAGTTCCTGTAAAAGTTCCTGCGATGGAAAGGGGCCCATGGTTCAGAGTAGTAGGAAAAATGAGCATGATTTCAGACTTTCAAACTCGTTGCTATGTTTTTTTATTTACCAGGGTAAATTGAAAAAAAAAGTTCCTGCAATGGAAAAGGGCCCATGGTTTAGGGCAGTGAGTGGTTCACAACCTTTTTTCAGTGATTTACCCCTTTGAACATTTTTTTTAATTCAAGTACCCCCTAATCGGTGCAAAGCATTTCTGGGTGAAAAAAAGAGAAGAGATAAAGAAGTAAAATACAGCACTATGTCATCAGTTTCTGATTTTTTAAATTGTATAACAGTGCAAAATATTGCTCATTTGTAGTGGTCTTTCTTGAACTATTTAGAAAAAAAGATATAAAAATAACAAAAAAACTTGTTGAAAAATAAACAAATGCTTCAATTATAAATAAAGATTTCTACACAATCATCAACTTGATATGCTCTCTTTGGGGATTGTAATAGAGATCCATCAGGATTCATGAACTTAATTCTAAACATTTCTTCACAAAAAAAGACATCTTTAAAATCAATATTTATGGAACATGTCCACAAAAAATGTAGCTGTCAACACTGAATATTGCATTGTTGTATTTCTTTTTCACATTTTATGAACTTACATTTACATTTTGTTGAAGTATTATTCAATAAATATATTTATAAAGGATTTTTTAACTGCTGCTATTTAAAAAAAATCAAACCCTTGGCATACCTTCAAGTACCCCCAGGGGTACACGTACCCCCATTTGAGAACCACTGGTTTAGGGTAATAGGATGGATGAGCATGGTTTCAGACTTAGTGTTACATTTTTGAAAGATAAAACTGTTTGCAGCAAAGCAGTAGAAGTGAAGTCAGTGTCCTGAAACAGGAGTGGGATATGTTAGTTAAGCCAAGACTGTATTTAAAAAGTTTGATAAGAACAGAATGGTAGTGGCTGTGAAAGCAGAACTGAGGTCAAGGAGGATGAAGGTGTTGAGTGAGCCTGTTAGATTATAAGATTTTTATTATTTATCATCAAAGGTATTTCTCCCCATACCTGACTTATCACTGACATCTTCAGTTGTAAACTATTGAGATCCTGTCAGATTATTTTTTAAACAATTTGGTAATTGAGTCCCACCACTGGTTGTGGTATGACAGTATTAGGATTTGATTGATCAAATAATTGTCCATAGGTTCCACTGGTTATCATGCGTTGTTATTATCATTATCAATCCTTCCAAATATACAGTGGTGAACGCTAATCAATATTTGCCTAGTCAAATAGTTAGAAACAAGGTTGTTTTTTCTGATGAGAGATCGTTATTTTACCTCAGATGTTCCTGGCCCGTGCGAGCCGCCTGTCATTACCAATATCACCAAGGACTCCATGACGGTGAGCTGGAAGGCGCCAGCCAACGACGGTAGAGCAACCATCCTTGGCTATATGGTAGAGAAGCGTGAGGCAACAGAGTTGACCTGGGCCAAGGTCAACCGTAGGCCAGTGATTGACAGAACCATTAAAGCAACTCAGCTAACAGAAGGCTCTGAGTATGAGTTCAGAGTCATTGCCATTAACAAAGCTGGGCTGGGCAAACCAAGCGACGCATCCAAAGCTGCTCTGGCCGTAGACCCTGTCTGTGAGTATATTTTTAAGAATTACAGATTTTTATAGTAAAGATGTTTATCATTCAAATTAAGTGCAAGTACCATGTGGTGTCATTCCAATCAATGCTACTCTTCTCCAGATCCTCCAGGCCCGCCTGCTTTCCCTAAGGTGGTAGATTCTACAAAGAACTCCATCAGCCTGAGTTGGACTAAGCCAGCCTACGATGGTGGTTGCGAGATCATTGGCTACCTGGTGGAGTGCAAATTGGCAACTGCAGAAAATTGGACCAAGTGCAATGTCCCCAAGAAGCTCCAGACCACCAAGTTTTTGGTGACAAGTCTGATGCATGACATAGAGTACCAGTTCAGAATCACTGCTGTCAACAAGATTGGCTACAGCGAGCCTAGCGAAGTCCCTGGAAACCACATGGCCAAGGACATCCTCAGTATGTTTTTTTTAATGGTCTTGCTTCTTGCCTAATACCAATAATCTTGACCCATGATCTATGTTAGTTTAACTACAATAACCATGATCCTCAAAATGAATACAGCTAGCTTGCATGGTCAGTTGTACCCGTTTCTGAAAAGCAATCATTTGTGCTTTGCGTAGAACTGTATTCTTTTTCCACTTGCTGTATGCATTGTCTTCAGCCAAAATTAAACTGCATGAATCTAACAGGCAGACTAAAGAGAGTAATCAAATCTAAATAAATAATAAACCTGTCTGCAGTTGCTCCAGAAGCGGAACTAGATGCCGACCTGAGGAAAGCGTTGGTTCTCCGTGCTGGCGTCACCCTGAGGCTCTACGTTCCTCTTAGAGGTCGCCCAGCACCAAAAGTGACATGGAGCAAGGTGGACGCTAACCTGAAGGACCGAGACGGTCTGCTGATCAAGACATCGGAGTGGGATACCCTGCTCTTGATTGAAGACATTAACAGATATGATGCTGGCAAATATGTGCTGACGCTGGAAAACAGCAGTGGTTCAAAAAGCTACACCATTGTGGTCAAGGTTCTTGGTAAGATATTACATCAGAAATGTTTGTCTCTCCCTGTGACTTGCTCATGTTTCTGGCCTAAGTCAAAAAATCAAGATGTGTAAACAAATAGCATCTTAGGGTAAAATAAAAAAATGCTTGTGAGCTATACAGCTTCTGATACAACTACCTCACCCTCGCCTTAGATTCTCCTGGGCCACCTGTGAACCTGACAGTGAAGGAGACCTCGAGAAACCATGCTTGCATCACCTGGGATCCACCATTGATTGATGGCGGTAGTCCCGTCAAGAGTTACATTGTTGAGAAGCGTCTGGCAGAGAGGAAGGCATGGACCTGTGTGTCAGCAGAGTGTCACAAAATCTCCTATAGGATCACCAACCTGGAGGCGGGGCAAGCGTACTGCTTCAGAGTACTGGCCGAAAACGCTTACGGTATCGGTGAAGGCTGCGAGACCAAAGGCAGTGTGCGAGCTTCAGGTATTCATAATATACTCCACTGATGCTTTTTTTGACAAGGTCACCCAAGCCTTCGATTTCTCAGTTCTGATGCAATCCTTTCCCCTCCAGAGCAACCTGGTCCAGTGGTGGACTTGAAGGCCAAGAAGACCACCAAGGATTCTATCACTCTGGCCTGGAAAAAGCCTATCAGTGATGGTGGAAGTCATGTCACTGCATACATCGTGGACCAGAGTGAAGGCGTGCAGTGGAAGCAAATCATGAAGGGAAAGAATACTTCACTGACGGTCAGTGAGCTCACTGAGGGCAAGGAGTACATTTTCAAAGTCAGGGCACTCAATGAATCTGGAGAAGGGCCACCCACTGAACTCATTGCTGTTGCCAAGGACCAGTTTGGTAAGAACTAATAGCTATGCCTTGCCCTATATGGAACACTATTCTATTTGCGTTTTGATTTGCATCAATCCCTCATTTGCCAACATCACTTGTTTCCAGTGCTGCCTGACTGCAACCTTAGCAGTATACCTGACGGCTGCAAAGTGGTGAAAGAAGGCACTACTAGCCGCATTAACATCCCCATCATCGGTGTGCCATATCCCACTGCCACGTGGAAGAAGGGTGAAGTGGTCCTTGGAGACACTGGGCGCATGTGTGTTGAGGCGTCTCAAGGCATCACCACCCTCTTGATCAGAGACTGCCAGAGAGTAGATGCTGACACTTACACCATCAACGTCAAGAACAGCACAGGTTCCAAAGATTGCAAGTTTAAACTCAAAGTTGTTGGCAAACCTGGCATTTGCACTGGACCCATAAAGTTTGATGAGATCACAGCCGATGGGATCACCCTGGAATGGGAGCCACCCAAAGATGATGGGGGTGCAGAGGTGTCCAACTACATTGTAGAAAAAAGGCGGACAACCGACAACAAGTGGGCCACAGTGGCTTCAGCAATCCAGAAAACCACCATGAGAGTCATTCGTCTACACGATGGAATAGAATATATATTCAGGGTGTCTGCTGAGAACAAATATGGTATTGGCGAGTATCTGAGGTCAGATCCAGTCATCGCACAGCATCCTTTCAGTGAGTATTCAGAATCTGAGATGAAGCTAAGTCAACTTGTGCGCTTTAATCAATTCATTCTTAAAATTTGTTTTTAAGTACTAGTAGAATGGATTAACAAGTCGCCTCTATATTGCAGCTATTATCATACACTGTATATCTGACATACAACACCAAAAGACCTACAAAGTTCGCAACTAAATAGATATTAACAAAATAGTAATAATTTTAATGGAGATTCCCGAGCCTTGTTGAGAGATGATGAGCAAACCTGTCACGTGGTCCGTAGCAAGACACTTCACCCTTGCTCCTGATGGGTCGTGGTTAGGGCCTTGCATGGCAGCTCCCACCATCAGTGTATGAATGTGTGTGTGAATGTGGAAATAATGTCAACGCTCTTTGAGTACCTTGAAGGTAGAAAAGTATACAAGTATAACCCATTTACATTTAAGTGAACTTTTTTTCCCGTTCTTCTAGTACTTTAAAGTAGCTGTTTTCACTAAATGTGCTCTTAAATATTCAGTAATTTCTAACCCCAGAATCTCTTCCTCTTCCACTTCCACTTCCACTTCCAGATGTCCCACAGGCACCAGCTCCCCCAAATATAGTCAGTATTCGCCACGAGTTAGCCATCTTGACCTGGGCTGATCCTAGAGACACAGGTGGCTCCCCAATTACAGGTAACTGACAGTGATCCTGGCAATGTAAAGCTAATACAGCATATATAGAACATAGCAAAAAGTCATTTTGTGCACTTTGCAGGTTATTATGTCGAGTTTAAGGAGAGGAACAGTCTCATGTGGAAGCGAGCCAGTAAATCTCCTCTAAGAGTGAAGGAGTGCAGAGTCACAGGTCTGATAGAAGGACTGGAATATGAGTTTAGAGTTATGGCCATGAATGTTGCCGGTCTTGGAAAGGCCAGCAAAGCCACTGAGGCGGTGGTTGCTCTTGATCCAATTGGTGAGTTATGTGCATTTAATTGAGATGTCTTAATACTCTGAGAGGCAGAATTTCTTTTGGTACGTTTCTTCTCACAGTTGTTTTTTTGTCTCTTGTTAGATCCCCCTGGTAAGCCTGATGTCATTAATGTCACCAGGAACTCAGTCACTCTGATTTGGACGCCACCCAAATATGATGGCGGTTACAAGCTCATTGGCTACATGATAGAGAAACTTGAAGCTGGTACTAAGGCCTGGATGAAGGCTAACCATGTCAACATTCAAGGATGTGCCTTCACTGTGACCGACTTGACCGAGGGAGCTCAGTATCAGTTCCAAATCAGGGCCAAAAATGCAGCTGGTGCAGTCAGTGTTCCCTCAGAGAAAACCGACCTGCTAACTTGCAAGGATGAGTATGGTAAGCTATTTTAATCAGGGTTCATATCAAAAAATATATTTGTTTTCAATGTTGCATCTGGCAGTGTAACGTGTTGCATAATTTGCTTTCTTTGCTTCATCAGAACCTCCAAGCATCACTATTGAACCAGACATGAAGGACGGTATATCCGTCCGAGCAGGAGACACGATCGTGATCTCTGCTTCCAAGATTGCAGGAAAACCTCCACCCACTGCTATCTGGTCGAAGGGAGGCCGTGAATTGAAGAACTCTGACATTGTCAATATTACCAGCACCCCAACTTCTTCCTCTCTGGCTATCAAATATGCCAGCCGGAAAAATACCGGAGAGTACACAATTACTGCCAGCAACCCGTTCGGCATCAAAGACGAACATGTAAAAGTAAAGGTCCTGGATGTCCCAGGACCTCCAGGCCCGATTGAGGCCAGTCATATTTCTGCTGAAAAGTGTACCTTGAGCTGGCTTCCACCAGATGAGGATGGCGGTAGCTCTATCAAATCTTATATCCTTGAGAAGCGAGAGACCAGCCGCCTGCAGTGGACCAAGTTAGCTGAAAATGTGATGGACTGCAGATATGCAGCGAGCAAACTGATCAAAGGCAATGAGTACATCTTCAGAGTATGTGCTGTAAACCAGTATGGCACTGGAGACTCAAGCCAGTCTGGTCCAGTTAAAATGGTCGACAGTTTCTGTAAGTTTAATCAATCCTTTACATTGTTTGTGTTGCTAATCATTCCCTGTTTTGTTGGTCTTCCTCGCTAGGTTATTATTGTTTTGTCAGTTTATGACTTCCAATCGTTATTCCATTTCATTCACAGGTCAAGTTAATATCATATGAAATTGTTCATCACATGGTTGTCGTTATTAACGTTGACATTTTTTTTCCCCCTAAAGGCCCACCAGGCCCACCCTCAATCCCAGAGATAGATAACGTCAGCAGGAACTCTGTCACCATTTCATGGAAGAGACCAGCACAGGATGGAGGATGTGACATCAGAGGCTACTGTGTTGAAAGGAAAGAGAGGAGAGGATTGAGGTGGGTCAGGGCCTCTAAGAGAACAGTCCCAGACCTGCGCTTCAAGGTGCAAGGCCTTAGCGAGGGGGTCGAGTATGAGTTCAGAGTCACTGCTGAGAACAAGGCTGGCTTTGGAGATCCCAGTGAGCCTTCAAATCCAGTGATGACCAAGGACATAGTGTGTAAGTAATTTAAGAGTAAAGAGGTGTCACATAATCATATAATACAGTTTTTTTAATTGTTTCTTGTTCCTTTATTTTGTATCAGATCCACCAGGGCCTCCCTCAAACCCTAGGATTTCAGACACCACTAAAACATCTGCAACCTTCAATTGGGGCAGACCCTACTATGATGGTGGTCTGGAAGTGGAGGGATACATAGTGGAGTATAAAAAGGAGGGGCATGATGACTGGGAGACTGAGACAGAGTACCATCTGAAGGCTACCGAATATGTAATTGGTAAACTTCAAAAGGGAGGCAGATACCATTTCAGAGTCAGAGCTGTGAACTCAGAGGGAGTTGGTGAGCCTGCAGAGGTTGAAAAAGTCACTGAATTGGTGGACCAGGAGTCTGTTCCTGACTTTGAGCTGGATGCTGAACTCCGGAAAACCCTGGTAGTCAGAGCCCGTACATCAATTCGTTTATTTGTTCCCATCAGGGGCCGCCCTGTTCCTGAAGTTACGTGGAGCAAAGATGATAGCAATTTGAAAACACGTGCACATATTGACACAACAGAGTCTTACACTCTTCTTGTCATTCCCGACTGCACGCGATATGATGCTGGAAAGTACAATCTCTGTCTGGAAAATGTTGCCGGGAAGAAGACAGGCTTTGTGAATGTAAAGGTTCTTGACACACCAGGGCCGCCAGTTAATCTCAAACCCAGAGAAATCATCAAGACAAGCATAACCCTTCAGTGGGAGATCCCGATCATTGATGGAGGTTCTAAAGTTCGCAACTACATTATTGAAAAGAGGGAGGCCACAAAGAAGGCATACACTGTCTTGAGCACCACATGGCAGAAGTGCTCTTTTAAAGTACCTGATCTAGAGGAGGGAGCTTACTATTACTTCCGTGTCTCTGCTGAGAATGACCTCGGTATAGGCGAACCTGCTGAAACTCCTGAACCAATCAGGGTGTCTCAGGCCCCCTCTGCCCCTGACAACTTGTATGTGACTGATGTTACAGCTGACAGCGCCAGTTTAGCATGGACCAAGCCTCTGCATGATGGTGGTAGCTTGATCACAGGATATGTCATCGAGTATCAAAAGAAGGACACAGACCAGTGGATCCATGCTGCTGCCATCAAAGCTCTGGACTACACTGTAACAAATTTGTTTGAGGGAGAAGAATATACCTTCCGCATAATGGCTGTCAACGCTTCAGGTAGAAGCGACCCCCGTGAGAGTAGACCTACAATTATCAAAGAGCAAACATCAGTTCCATCCTTTGACCTACGTGGCATTTACCAGAGGATGGTTATCGCTAAGGCCGGGGACCGTGTTAAAGTGGAGATTCCCGTCCTTGGAAAACCCAGACCTGGAGTTTCTTGGAAGAAAGGAGACGCTGTGCTAAAAGAGACACAGCGGATCAACACTGAAACCACATCAATGTCAACCATCCTCAACATTGGTGAGATCAAAAGAACTGATGGAGGCCAGTACTCGATGACAGCAAAGAACATGCTGGGTACAGTGACCGAAACAATCACAGTGGTAGTCCATGATATTCCAGGTCCTCCCACAGGTCCCATCAAGCTGGATGAGGTCTCATGTGATTATATCCTTATGTCCTGGGAAGCCCCAGAAAATGATGGAGGTGTTCCTATCAACAATTATATTGTTGAAATGCGGGAAACCACAGGTATTTCCTGGGTGGAGTTGGCAGCGACAGTGATCCGCACCACATTCAAAGCAACCCGGCTAATCACCGGAACCGGATACCAGTTCCGTGTCAAGGCCCAGAATCGATATGGCATTGGACCATCAATTGTTTCTGATCAAGTGGTGGCTGCATATCCATTTGATGTGCCAGGGCAGCCAGGAACCCCTTCAGTCACGTCTTTCAATAAGGATGTTATGACTCTGAGCTGGAATGAACCAACCTCTGATGGAGGCAATGCCATACTGGGCTACCACATAGAAAGAAAAGAGAAAAATAGCATTCTATGGCAGAGGATAAGCAAAGCCCTTGTTGTCGGAAATATTTTCAAATCAACAGGTCTGGTTGATGGAATCGCATATGAGCACCGTGTTATTGCTGAAAACATGGCTGGTCTCAGCAAACCTAGCAAACCCTCAGAGCCTATGTATGCTTTGGACCCAGTGGACCAACCTGGCAGACCTGTGGCACTAAATATTACCAGACATGAGGTGACTGTTTCATGGACAAAACCAGAGGCAGATGGAGGATTTTCGATCACTGGATACACAGTGGAAAGAAGAGAGTTGCCAAATGGGCGGTGGCTCAAAGCTAACTTTAACAACATTCTGGAGACAGTTTACACAGTCAGTGGTCTGACTGAAGATGCTGTATATGAATTCCGCGTGTTTGCTCGTAATTCAGCTGGCGCTGTAAGCGCACCCTCTCTGCCATCAGAAGCAATTACATGCAGAGATGATATTGAAGAGCCACGGATTGATGTTGACACACTTTACAGTAGTAATGTTGTTGTCATGGCAGGAGAGGTGTTTAAATTAGAGGCAAATGTGACAGGCCGGCCAATCCCATCACTTGTATGGACCAAGGAAGGCAAGGAGCTTGAAGATACAGGCAAGTTGGAGATAAAGACATCTGATTTCCATACAACTTTGATAAACAAAGACTCCTTAAGAAGAGATGGTGGTGCTTTCACGCTTACTGCCAGCAACCCTGGTGGATTTGCTAAGTTCACATTTAATGTAAAGGTTCTCGACAGACCTGGACCACCGGATTCCTTAAGTGTTACTGACGTAGCTGCGGAGAAATGTGTTTTGAACTGGCTGCATCCAACACATGATGGTGGCGCAAAGATTGAATATTTTATCATTCAGAAGCGTGAAACCAGTAGGTTGGCCTGGACAAATGTGGCCACAGACCTTCAAGCAAACAGGTTCAAAGTCACTAAGCTTTTGAAGGGCAATGAGTACATCTTCAGAGTGATGGCAGTTAACAAGTATGGCATTGGTGAACCCGTGGAGTCTCAGCCCGTCATCTGTGCTAACCCCTATGTTCCTAGTGATCCCCCATCGCAGCCTGAAGTGACCACTATTACTAAAGAATCAATGGTCGTCTGCTGGGAGCGCCCAGAACATGATGGAGGCAGCAGAATCAACACTTACATTATTGAGAGAAGGGATAAGACTGGACTGCGATGGGTGAAGTGCAACAAGAGGACTGTAACAGACCTTCGATTCAAGGCCTCTGGCCTCACACCAGGTCATGAGTATGAATTCAGAATATTTGCCGAGAACAATGCTGGACTAAGCCAGCCAAGTCCCTCGAGTCCATTCTACAAAGCCATGGACACAATCTTTCAGCCTGGACCTCCAGGAAACCCCAGAGTTCTTGACACAACAAAGTCTTCTGTGACGCTTGCTTGGAATAAACCTGTCTATGATGGTGGTTCTGAAATCACTGGCTACATTGTGGAGACCTGCCTGCCTGAAGAGGACGAATGGACAATTCACACTCCGAAGAAGGGATGGACAGCCACCTCATTCACTATCACTGGCCTGAAAGAAAACCAAGAGTACAAAATCAACATCTGTGCCACCAACTGTGAAGGTGTAGGAGAACCTGCTGCTGTTCCTGGCACCCCTAAAGCCGAAGACAGGTTGCTTCCGCCTGAAATTGACCTTGGGGCGGATCTTCGTAAAGTAGTTTGCATCAGAGCTTGTAGCACTCTCAGACTCTTTGTGCCTATTAAAGGGAGACCAGCTCCTGAGGTAAAATGGTCTAGAGAACATGGAGAGTCCCTGGATAAAGCTAACATTGAGATCACATCATCATTCACTACTCTTCAAGTTGAAAATGTTGACAGATTCGATGGAGGTAAATATATTGTTACTGTGGAGAATGCTTCAGGAAGTAAGACAGCATTTGTTAATGTTAGAGTGCTGGACACCCCTGGAGCACCTCAGAATCTTGTCATCAAAGAGGTTACTAAAGGTTCTGTATCTCTTATTTGGGATGCACCATTAATTGATGGTGGCTCCAGAGTACGCAATTACATAGTGGAAAAGCGTGAGTCAACAAGAAAGGCTTATTCGACGGTCTGTGCCAGCTGCCATAAATCCAGCTGGAAAGTTGCAGAGTTGGAAGAAGGAAAAATGTACTTCTTCAGAATCCTGGCTGAGAACGAATATGGCATTGGGCTTCCAGTGGAGACATTTGAGCCTGTTAAAGTGTCAGAAAAACCTTTGCCTCCAGGAAAAGTAACTCTCCGTGAAGTGACCGGGACCAGTGTTACACTATCCTGGGAAAAGCCTGACCATGATGGTGGCAGCAGAATCACTGGGTATATTGTTGAGATGCAGGGTACGAGCAGTGAAAAGTGGACCCAAGTCATGGCAGTAAAGACCAATGAGGCTGTTGTAACTGGTTTAACACAGGGAGAGGAATACATCTTCCGTATCTTAGCCACAAATGAAAAGGGAGTTAGTGATCCACGCCCTCTCAGTGTGCCGGTGGTAGCCAAAGATCTAGTTATCCCACCAATGTTCAAATTGGCTTTCAGCACATTTAGTGTCCTAGCTGGGGATGATCTGAAGATAAATGTCCCTTATGTTGCCTGTCCCAGAGCTACAGCAATCTGGCTCAAAGATGGTGTTGCCCTGAAAGAGACAACAAGAGTTAATACTGACAACACAGACAAAAACCTTCTCCTTGTCATTAAGGATGCTTGCAGAGATGATGTGGGTACATACTCCATCAAACTGACTAACACAGCTGGAGAGACAACTACAGACATCAGTGTGGTCGTCCTAGATAGACCAGGCCCTCCCACTGGCCCCATCAAATTTGATGAAGTCACTGCTGACAGTGTGATTTTGTCTTGGAATCCACCAGAGTATGATGGTGGTTGCACCATCAATAATTACATTGTTGAAAAGAGAGATACATCGACCACCAACTGGCAGATAGTATCAGCGACCTTGGCTAGGACAACTGTCAAGGCCGTACGTCTGAAGACCGGATGTGAGTATCAGTTCAGGATTGCTGCAGAAAATCGATATGGAAAGTCTTCAGTGCTTCACTCTGAAACCGTTGTGGCTCAGTATCCATTTGAGGTGCCCGGTTCACCACATTCGGTTGCTGTTCAGTCAGCAACAAAAGAGAGCATGCTGGTCGTATGGGACAAACCTAGCAGTGATGGTGGAAGTAAAATCCTGGGATATCACCTGGAGCTCAAAGAGAAAAACAGCATTTTATGGGTAAAGCAGAACAAGCAACTTATCCCAGAGCCTAGATTCAAAGTAGTTAGCCTCGAAGAAGGCATCGAATATGAGTTCAGAGTTTATGCTGAAAACATTGTCGGCATAAGCAAAGCCAGCAATGTGAGTGAACTGCATGTAGCCAGAGACCCCTGTGAGAAACCAGGAAAGCCAGAGGCTGTCATTGTAACCAGAAACCAGGTAACTTTGCAATGGTCAAAACCTGAATATGATGGTGGCATAAAAATCACTGGGTATGTAGTGGAGAAAAAAGAAGGGACCGGCCGCTGGATGAAGGCTAGTTTCACAAACATTATTGACACTTACTTCGTTGTAACAGGCCTCACTGAAGATCAGATTTATGAGTTCCGTGTCATTGCCAGAAATGCAGCGGGTGTCAGCAGTCAGCCCTCTGACTCTACTGGAGCTATCACTGCAAAAGATGAGGTGGACCCACCAAAAATAGACTTGGATTCTAAGTATGCCCAGGTTGTGATGGTAAATGCTGGTGAGACATTTAGGCTTGAGGCAGCTATCAGTGGAAAACCTGTACCTGCTGTACATTGGCTGAAGGAGGGCCAAATCATGAGCGAAGCAGCACGCCTCGAAGTCAAGAACACAGACTTTTTGGCCTGTCTTGTTGTTAAAGAAGCCATTCGTGTAGATGGAGGTCAATATACTTTGCTGGTAAAGAATGTTGGAGGAGAGAAATCTGTTAACATTAATGTCAAAGTTCTGGACAGACCAGGTCCACCTGAGGGACCCATTTCAATATACGGTGTCACGAATGAGAAGTGTTCTATTTCCTGGAAACCACCCTTACAAGATGGCGGTAGTGATGTATCCCATTACATTGTTGAAAGGAGAGAGACTAGCAGACTGGTTTGGACTGTCGTTGAACAAAAAGTTCAGACCCTGAACTTGAAGATTACCAAACTTCTTCTTGGTAATGAGTACATCTTTAGAGTGATTCCTGTAAACAAATATGGAGTAGGTGAGCCTCTGGAATCTGAGCCCATGATTGCCCGAAATCCATTTGTCACCCCCAACCCACCAACAAAAGTAGAGATCTCCACTATTACAAAAGACTCTATGGTGGTGACTTGGGAAAGACCAAGTAATGATGGTGGTAATGCCATTCAAAATTATATTGTTGAGAAACGTGACAAGGATGGTGTTAGATGGACACGATGCAACAAGCGCACCGTGAGCGAATTACGCTTCCGAGTTACTGGGCTCCTTGAAAACCACAGCTACGAATTTAGAGTTTCTGCTGAGAATGCAGCCGGTGTGGGACAACCTAGTCCTCCAACAACATACTACAAAGCTTTAGATCCCATTTTTAAACCAGGCCCACCAAACAATCCAAAGGTGGTGGACACGTCAAGGTCCACTGTTTCCTTAACCTGGGGTAAACCCATCTATGATGGTGGCTGTGAGATTCAGTCCTACATTGTTGAGGCATGCAATAGTGCATCAGATGAATGGTTCCTGTGCACTCCTTCTACTGGAATTGCAGACACACGCTTTATGGTGACAAAACTTCTAGAGAAGCATGAGTATCAGTTCAGAGTGTGTGCCATCAACAAAGTTGGTGTGGGTGAACATGCTGATGTTGCAGGAAAAATCACTTTGGAAGAAAAGCTTGAGGCGCCAGATCTTGACCTAGATGCAGACATGCGAAAGATGATCAATATTAGAGCTGCAAGCACTCTCAGGCTATTTGTCCCTGTAAGAGGTCGTCCAGCCCCTGAGATTAAATGGGGCAAAGCTGATGGTGAGATCAGAGAAACTGCTCAAATTGACAATACAGACAACTATGCTTCTCTTATGATTGAGAATGTGGACAGATTTGATAGTGGCAAATACACACTGACTGCAGAGAATGCTAGTGGAGTGAAGTCAGTCTTCATCAGCGTCAGAGTTTTAGACTCACCAAGCCCTCCAAATAACTTCTTAGTTAAAGAGATTACCAAAGATTCTGTCACACTTACATGGGAACCCCCATTACTGGATGGTGGATCAAAGATTAAGCATTATATAGTCGAGAAGCGGGAGAGCACCAGGAAGGTTTATTCTCCCATCACTGTCTGCAATAAGATGTCATGGAAGGTGGAACCTCTCCCAGAGGGTGGAATATTCTTTTTCCGAGTTCTTGCTGAAAATGAATATGGTGTAGGTTTACCAGCTAAAACCACAGAGCCAATAAAAATTTCTGAAAAGCCCCAGCCCCCTGGTAAAGTCAGTGTTGTCGATGTTACACATAGCACTGTAACCTTGACTTGGGAAAAGCCTGAACATGATGGTGGCAGTAGAATAAGTCACTATGAAGTTGAACTTGCACCTCAAGACAGTGAATCATGGTCTGTGTGTGCTAGTGGGAAGGCAACTGAGGCATTGGTGACGAACCTTCTTACAGGGGAAGAGTATCAGTTCAGAGTTATTGCTGTTAACAGCAAGGGCAGGAGTGATCCCAGGCAACTGGCAAACTCAATTGTTGCTCAGGACCTTGTGATTGAGCCTGCTGTTAGACCTAAAATGAGCAGCTACAGTGTCCAAGTGGGTTATGACCTCAAGATAGAGGTGCCAATCGCAGGTCATCCAAAGCCAACTATCTCTTGGACCAAGGATGGAGCTGCCCTCAAACAAACCACCAGAGTCAATGTCACAGATTCTGCACGTCACACTACACTTACTATAAAGGATGCCACCAAAGAAGATGGAGGAATGTACAGTATCAGTGTCGCCAATGACACGGCATCTAAGGAAGCCACATTTGAGGTTATCACCTTGGATAAGCCTGGACCACCAACAGGCCCTGTAAAGTTTGAGGGTGTTAGCGCTGAGAGTATCACACTTACATGGGAACCTCCTACTTATACAGGTGGTTGCGCAATATCCAACTATGTTGTGGAGAAAAGAGATACAACCACAACCAACTGGGTAGTTGTGTCTGCCACTGTGGCAAGAACCACACTCAAAGTGGGTAATCTGAAGACAGGCGCGGAATATCAATTCCGAATATACGCTGAAAATAGATACGGGAAGAGTTATGCAATTGATTCTGAGCCTGTTTTGGCCCAGTATCCATTCCAAGAGCCTGGGCCACCAGGTACACCATTTGTATCTTCATACACTAAGGATTACATGGTGGTTGAATGGCACAAACCTCCATCTGATGGAGGCAGCGCTATCTTAGGCTATCATCTTGAAAGGAAAGAGAAAAACAGTATTCTTTGGACCAAGATTAACAAAACTCTAATCCAAGACTGCAGGTTCAAATCCACTCCGTTGGAGGAGGGCATTGAGTATGAATACAGAGTCTATGCAGAGAACATCGTTGGCATTGGAAAGTGCAGCAAAGTCTCAGAGGTCTATGTGGCCCGTGATCCATGTGATCCTCCTGGCTGTCCAGAAGCTGTGATAGTGACAAGGCACTCAGTGAAGCTAAAATGGACACCGCCAGTGTATGATGGTGGATGTTTAGTTACTGGGTATGTAGTGGAGAAACGGGATCTTCCCGAAGGAAAGTGGATGAAGGCGAGCTTCGCAAACATCATAGAGCGTGAATTTACAGTCTCTGGCTTGACAGAAAATAGTAAATATGACTTTAGAGTCATTGCAAGAAATGCAGCTGGTGCTATCAGTAAGCCTTCCGAGAGCACGGGATCTATCACAGCTATAGATGAAGTTGACCCACCCAAATGCGAGACGGACGCAAAGTACAACCAAACCCTTGTGATTAATGCAGGAGAGACATTCAGTCTGGAGGCCAGTGTGGAAGGAAAGCCAATTCCCACAGCTCAGTGGTTTAAGGGGGATGTTGAAGTGGAAAACTCAGCCAGAGTTGAGATAAAAAATACAGATTTTAAGGCTCTTCTTGTTGTGAAAGAAGCCATCCGAGTGGATGGTGGGCAGTATACACTGGTACTGACTAACGTGGCAGGAAGTAAGACTATCCCTTTCAGTGTGAAAGTCCTGGACAGACCAGGTCCTTCAGACGGACCTCTTACTGTCAGCAATGTCACAGAAGAGAAGTGTTCACTGTCTTGGCTTCCACCCAGGCATGATGGAGGTAGCAGTATTTCTCACTATGTTATCCAGAAGAGAGAGACAAGCCGTCTGGCATGGACTGTGGTCTCCAGTGACTGCAAAGCCACTATGTTCAAAGTCACCAAACTTTTGAAGGGCAATGAATACATTTTTAGAGTGATGGGAGTCAACAAATATGGTGTCGGTGAGCCCCTGGAATCTGGACCAGTTGTCATGAGGAATCCATTTGTCTGCCCTGGCTCACCTCAAGAGATTGAGATCAGCAACATTACCAGGGACTCCATGACTGTCTGCTGGAATCGCCCAGAGACGAATGGAGGTAGTGAAATTGTTGGGTATATTGTTGAAAAGAGAGACCGTGCAGGAGTGAGGTGGACCAAGTGTAACAAGCGCAGAGTGATAGACTTGCGTTTCAGAGTGACAGGATTGACTGAAGACCATGAATATGAATTCAGGGTTTCTGCTGAGAATGCAGCTGGCATAGGACAACCAAGCCCAGCTACTCCTTACCTGAAAGCTTGTGACCCCACTTTTGAACCAGGCAGTCCCACCAATGCTCATGTCACTGACACTACCAAAGATTCAATAAGTCTGGCCTGGCAGAGGCCAATCTATGATGGTGGTTGTGAGATCCAAGGTTATGCTGTTGAACTCACAAAAGCTGATGAGGAGGAATGGTTCATTTGCACACCTCCCTCTGGCGTAGCTGCAACCAAATTTACCATCACTAAGTTAATTGAGCATCAGGAATATAAAGTGCGCATCTGTGCCATCAATAAACTAGGCATTGGGGAGCCTGCCGAAGTCCAGGGCACAGTCACACCTATTGATAAAATGAATGCACCAGAAATGATTCTAGATTCAGAACTCCGAAAGGGAATTGTTGTTCGTGCAGGAGCTCCACTGAGGATTTGCATTCCATTTAAAGGTCGTCCAACACCTGAGATTAGCTGGGCCAAGGAAGATAGCGAACTTCCCGTCAAAGCTCAAAAAGAGTTTGGAGAAGATTACACACAGCTCTCTATCGACATTTGCGACAGATATGATGCTGGAAAATACATTCTTAATTTGGAAAATAGTGCCGGCACTAAATCAGCATTTGTGTCCGTCAAAGTTCTGGACACTCCAGGAGCCCCTGTAAATCTCTCAGTAAAAGATATTAAACGGGAAAGTGTCACCCTGACCTGGGAGCCCCCTCTTATTGATGGCGGAGCCAGAATAAAGAATTACTTAGTTGAAAAACGTGAGTCCACGAGGAATGTTTACTCTAATGTGGAAAACAAGTGCACAAAGACAAGTTACCGAATTACTGGCCTCACGGAAGGAACAATTTACTATTTCAGAGTCCTTGCTGAAAATGAGTTTGGTGTAGGAGAGCCAGCTGAGACAGAAGACTCCGTTAAGGCCTCTGAGCCTCCTCTGCCCGTAGGTAAAGTCACATTAACTGATATTACTAAAACTACTGCTTCACTCTCCTGGGAGAAACCAGTCCATGATGGAGGCAGTAGGATTATTGGCTACTACATTGAGATGCAACCTTTGGACTCAGAAGAATGGGGGGTTGCAGCAACAGTCAAAACCTGTGAGGGCACCGTCACAGGCCTCAGTGCAGGACATGAATATCTTTTCAGAGTATCTGCCTTCAATGACAAGGGTAAAAGTGACCCAAGAGCTCTTGCCGCACCAGTCACAGCAAAGGATTTGACAATGGCGCCCGGCTTCAAAATAAGATTTAATACTTATAGTTTGCAGCATGGTGAAGATTTGAAGATTGACATTCCAGTGACTGGGCGTCCAGTTCCAAAAGTAGAATGGAAGAAAGAAGGACTGGCTCTTAAGGAGACAACCAGGTTAAATGTGTTTGGTACACCCACATCTACAAAGCTCTGTATCAAGGATGCAAATAGAGAGGATTCTGGCAAATACACTGTTACAGCAACCAGTAATGTCGGAACTGCGACTGAGGAGATTACTGTTATAATTCTCGACAAGCCGGGCCCACCCACTGGTCCTGTGAAGATTGATGAAGTGAGCTCGAATTATGTAACTCTATCCTGGGAACCACCAGGGTATACTGGAGGCTGTCAGATTAACAACTACATTGTAGAAAAGAGAGATACCACTACAACAGCTTGGCATATTGTGTCTGCAACCATTGCCAGGACAACCATCAAGGTCAGCAATCTGAAGACAGGAGTTGAGTACCAGTTCAGAGTGTCTGCTGAGAATAGATACGGAAAGAGTTCCGCTATTATTTCGGCCCCTGTCATTGCTCAGTATCCATTCAGTGTGCCTGATGCCCCTGCAGCGCCAACTATTACTGCTGCAACCAAAGACAGTATGGTCGTTGAGTGGAAGCCTCCTACAAATAATGGTGGCAGTCCCATTCTGGGCTATCATCTGGATAGGAAAGAGAAGAACAACCTCCTATGGACTAAACTCAATAAGCTTATCATTCCTGATGCACGTTTCAAGACAGCAGAACTGGAAGAGGGCATTGAGTATGAATTCAGGGTGTATGCTGAAAATATAGCAGGACTGAGTGCAGCTAGTAAGGTCTCTGATAGCATTGTAGCTAGGGATCGCTGTGACCCACCAGGTACTCCCGAGGCCATTGAAATAACCCGGAACCATGTGACACTTCAGTGGACACGGCCCCAGTATGATGGAGGCAGCGTGATAACTGGTTATGTGATTGAAAGGCGAAAGCACCCTGATAACCGCTGGATGAAGGCCAGTTTTACCAACATTATTGACACACAGTACACGCTCAGTGGCCTGACTGAGGACTGCATTTATGAATTCAGAGTTTTTGCTAAGAATGCAGCTGGGATTTCCAGCAATCCCTCTCAAAGCACAGGAGAAATAACTGCTAAAGATGAAATTGAGGCTCCAGAAGCAACTATGGATTCTGAATTTAAGGATCTCATAGTTGTTCATGCAGGCGAGACTTTTGTCATTGATGCAGACTACACTGGCAAGCCTCTTCCTGAGGTTGTATGGCTGAAGGAGGGAAGGGAGATTGACAAAACCACGCAAAGAATGGAGATCAAGACCACACTTACTCGTACCATATTGACAGTAAAAGACTGCATCCGGGTGGATGGGGGCCACTATGTCCTTAAACTTGTGAACGTTGGCGGAGTAAAGATGATCCAGGTTAATGTTAAAGTTTTGGATAGGCCTGGCCCTCCAGATGGCCCTCTGGAAGTTAAAGGAGTCACAGCTGAAAAGTGTTATCTGCACTGGAACCATCCCTCGCAGGATGGTGGAGCAAGTATTTCTCATTATATGATTGAGAAGCGTGAGACCAGTCGTTTGTCATGGACTATGGTGGAGCCCAAGATTCAAGCCATCAGTTATAAAGTGACAAAACTGCTGCCTGGAAATGAGTATATCTTTAGAGTGACAGCTGTTAATAAATATGGTGTTGGTGAGCCACTAGAGTCTGAGCCTGTTATCGCTCGCAATCCCTTCACTACTCCAAGTCCGCCATCCACTCCAGAAGGTAGTGCCATCACCAAAGACTCTATGGTGCTCACTTGGGAAAGGCCAGAGAGTAATGGGGGAGCCGAAATTGAGGGATATGTTCTTGAAAAACGTGATAAGGATGGCATCCGATGGAGTAAATGCAACAAGAAGAGGCTAACTGACCTGAGGTTCAGATGCACTGGTCTCACAGAGGGCCACTCTTATGAATTTAGAGTGTCTGCTGAAAATGCTGCTGGTGTGGGGACACCCAGTGCACCCACTCAGTACATCAAGGCATGTGATGCCATTTACCCCCCAGGACCTCCAAATAACCCCAAAGTCAGTGACCATTCCAGTACCACTGCTTCCTTGACATGGTCCAGGCCAATATATGATGGTGGAGCACCAATCACTGGTTACATTGTTGAATTTAAGGAGGCGTCACTTGATGAATGGGTGATTTCTACACCACCCACTGGTGTGCAGGCTACTAAGTACACTGTGAAAAATTTGAAGGAGAACGCTGAGTACAATTTCCGTATTTGTGCTTTTAACTCTGAGGGAATGGGTGAACATGTGGACCTGCCTGGGTCCGTTATTGTTGCTGAAAAGCTGGAAGCTCCTGAAATAGAACTGGATTCAGATCTCAGAAAGATGGTTAATGTCCGTGCCACTGGCACTTTGCGTTTGTTTGTCACAATCCGAGGGAAGCCAGAACCGGAGGTCAGATGGTCAAAGGTAGACGGCAGTCTGAATGAGCGGGCCCAGATTGATGTGACAAGCTCCTATACAATGTTAGTGATTGAAAATGTGGACCGATTTGATACCGGCAAGTATGTACTGGCCCTTGAGAACCTGAGTGGTTCAAAATCAGCCTTCGTAAATGTCCGCGTTCTGGACTCACCTAGTGCCCCTACTAACCTTGAAGTCAAAGATGTGAAAAGAAATTCTGTTGCTCTCTCCTGGGAGCCTCCTCTTATTGATGGCGGCGCTAAGATATCTCACTATGTTGTAGAAAAGCGAGAGCAGAAGAGAATGGCTTTTACCAGTGTATGCACAAATTGTGTGAGGAATTCCTACATCATCTCTGACCTACAGGAAGGAGGCCGATATTATTTCCGTGTGCTAGCTGTGAATGAACTTGGTGTAGGTCTGCCTGCCTCTACAGAGCAAGTCAAAATTTCTGAAGCTCCTTTGCCTCCTGGTAAAATTCTACTGGTAGATGTGACTCGTCACACCGTCACTCTATCATGGGAGAAGCCAGATCATGATGGTGGTAGCAAGATTACAGGCTACATTGTTGAGATGCAGCCCATCGGAGAAGAAAAATGGAGTTTGTGCAGCGAAGTCAAAGCACTGGAGGCAACTATTGATGGTCTCACAACAGGAGAGGAATATTCTTTCAGGGTCATTGCATTCAATGAAAAGGGCAAAAGTGATCCTAAACCTCTAGCTACTCCTGTGATTGTGAAAGATATCACAGTGGAACCCATCATCAACTTAGTGTTCAACACATACAGTGTTAAAGCTGGAGATGACCTGAAAATTGATGTTCCCTTCAAAGGCAGGCCACAGCCTGAGGTGGTTTGGAAGAAGGATGGGCATGCGCTGAAGCAGACGACGCGAGTTAATGTTCTCACTTCCAAGACTTCATCTAAAATTCTCATTAAGGATGCAACCAGAGAGGACGTAGGAAAGTATGAAATCACTCTTAGTAATGCAGTGGGTACCAAGACAGCTGAAATTTCAGTTATAATCCTGGACAAGCCAGGTCCACCGAGTAACATCAAAGTGGATGAGGTTAGCGCTGAATTCATCTCTCTGTCTTGGGAAGCTCCAACCTATGATGGTGGATGCCAGATTAATAATTATGTGGTGGAAAAGAGAGACACAACCACAACCACTTGGCAGATTGTGTCGGCCACAGTTGCTAGAACCTCAGTTAAAGTATCTCGTCTTAATCAGGGAACTGAGTACCAGTTCCGCATTGCGGCCGAAAACCGATACGGCAAAAGTCCTGCTGTTGACTCTTCCCCTATTGTTGCTCAGTATCCATTTGAACCACCTAGCCATCCCATCAACCTCTGTGTTTCCCATGCCACCAAAACGTCCATGCTAGTTGTTTGGGATAGACCTGCCAGTGATGGTGGAAGCCCTGTTATTGGTTATCACATTGAATGCAAAGACCAAAGCAGCATCCTCTGGACCAAGGTAAACAGAGGTCTTCTGACCGACAGACAGTTTAAAATGACAAGCATTGAAGAAGGTTTGCTGTATCAGTTCAGAGTTTATGCAGAAAACATTGCCGGCATTGGCCCAAGCACAAAAGCCAGTGACCCAGTGGCAGCCAGGGATCCATGTGAAGCTCCACGTAATCTTAAGGTCACTAACGTCACAAGGACTTCAGTCTCCCTCTTCTGGGAGAGGCCAGAGAATGATGGTGGAGCCAAGATTACTAGCTACATTGTTGAGCGTAAAGAGCTTCCAAATGGTCGGTGGCTGAAATGCAACTTCACCAACCTGCACGATACCTATTTTGATGTCACAGGACTCACAGAAGATGTCCAGTATGACTTCCATGTAATTGCTAAGAATTCTGCTGAGTTGTTAAGCGCTCCTTCAGAGAGTACTGGACCTGTCACAGTCAAGGATGATGTCGATCCACCCACAATTATCTTGGAAGAAAGGTTCAGACAGCTGGTTGTCATTAAAGCTGGAGAAATCATTAGGATTGATGCTGAAACAACAGGGCGCCCACTCCCTGTAGTCACGTGGTCTAAAGAGGGAAAAGAAATTGAGGCAAAGGCTAGATGTGAAATCACCACCACCAACTTCACAACTTCCCTGCTGGTAAGAGATGCCATCAGGAGGGACTCTGGCCAATATGTCCTGACTCTGCACAACGTGGCAGGAACAAGGTCTGTGGCTATCAATTGCAAAGTTTTGGATAAACCTGGACCTGCTTCAGGACCCTTGGCTGTGTCTGGCATAACAGCAGAAAAATGTACCCTGAACTGGGGTCCCCCTCAGGAAAATGGTGGCGCTGATATTTTGCATTACATTGTGGAAAAACGTGAGACTAGCCGCCTCGCATGGACTCTTGTCCATGGTGACATGAAGGCCACCACTTGTAAAGTGACCAAGCTGCTCAAAGGAAATGAGTATATATTCAGAGTTAGAGGAGTCAACAAATATGGGGATGGTGAAGCCCTGGAAAGTGAACCAACAAAGGCCATGGATCCATTCACAGTCCCTGCAGCCCCGACTAATGTCCAGGTCACCTCAGTTACTAGTGAGGCAATGACCATCTGTTGGGAAAGACCAGTCTCTGATGGTGGCATCAGCATCGCTGGCTATGTAATTGAAAAGAGAGAAAAGACTGCACTTCGATGGTGCCGTGTTAACAAGAAACCAGTTTATGACCTCAGAGTCAAAGCCTCACACCTTCGTGAGGGCTGTGAATATGAATACAGAGTTTTTGCAGAGAATTCTGCCGGCCTCAGCCCTCCCAGCATTTCCTGCCCTCTCACCAAAGCCGAAGACCCACAATTCTTGCCTTCACCACCTGCTAAGCCTAAAATCATTGATTCGACTAAGACCACAGTCACCCTGTCCTGGAATAAACCATTGTTTGATGGTGGGGCACCTGTGACTGGTTACAGAGTAGAATACAGAAATACTATGGATGATGAATGGACAGTTGGGGTCCAGAACACCAAGAATACCGAGTTTACTGTTGTGGGACTGACACCTGGTGCAGAGTATGTGTTTGTTGTCAGATCCATCAACAAAATTGGATTGAGTGACCCCAGCGCAGAGTCAGACAAACAGTTGGCCAAGGAAAGAGAAGAAGAGCCGATATTTGACATTAGTAATGAGATGAGGAAAACTTTGATTGTGAAGGACGGTAGTTCATTCACTATGACTGTGCCCTTCAGAGGCAAACCCATCCCCAGTGTTACTTGGACAAAGCCTGATGTTGACTTAAGAGTCCGTGCTGTCATTGACACCACTGACACTTTCACCTCCATCACTCTGGAAAAAGCCACTCGCAATGATTCAGGAAAATACACCGTCTCCTTGTCTAATGTGGCTGGTAATGCCACCTTGACCCTCAATGTCAGAGTTCTGGCTTCTCCCGGACCTTCATCTTGTATCGAAATCAAGGATGTGACCAAAAACTCTGCTACTGTGACATGGGACACTCCTGAGAATGAAGGAGGCGGACCAGTGAAGAACTATCTGGTGGATATTCGTGAGGCCAGCAAGAAGGGATGGACTCAGTTGACCAATGCATGCCAAAGGCTCACATACAAAGCATCGGACCTGCAGGAGGGCGGAGTATACTACTTCAGAGTGACCGGCGAGAATGAGTATGGAATAGGGGTTCCTGCTGAGACCAAGGAAGGAACAAAGATCTCAGGTATTACAGTTTTTATTCAACTGTAATTCACAAGATGTTTATATAATGTTGTTAACATAACACAATATTGTCTTTCAACAGAAAAGCCAAGCCCACCACAAAAACTTGGTGTGACCGATGTGACCAAAGACAGTGTATCCCTGGCCTGGGCCAAACCTGAGCAAGATGGGGGGAGTAGAATCTCTGGATACTTGGTGGAAGCTTTGGAGAAAGGCCAGGAGAAGTGGGTCAAGTGTGGTGTAACCAAGTCCATCCACTACACAGTATCTGGTCTAAGGGAGAACAGAGAGTACTTCTTCAGAGTAATAGCTGAGAACCATGCTGGATCCAGTGATGCCAATGAAATGGTCACCCCTGTGTTGGTCAAAGACCAGCATGGTAAGTTGTTTTAAAGACCTAAGATACTGTTCTTCTCAAACATATTACTATTTACAAGGGATGTAATGCTGATGTCGATACACCATGGTGTTGCGGTTCAAAATCTTATCAATAATGCCGGGATGCGTGACGGTATCAAACAAAAACGTGGTGAGTATAGTGTTTTTCTGGCACTTTTGCTTTAGCGGGTCTGAAAATATTCTACATCTCCCATAATCCTCTGCGCAGCGCAGGACAGCAACGTGGGGGCAGAGAATGCCACAGAAAGAGGAAGCAGGAAGTGAAGTGTGTTCCACTTTGTAGTAGTTAAGAGGATTTTAGTTTTTTCAAAATCATCCCATAACTTTTTCAGTTATCTTGCTAACAAACAGACAAACAAACCTCGTAGGCGGCGGTAATAAAGCGTGCCACATTTGCCTCGAGCGTTCCAAGCCAAAACAGATCCGTTCAAGGTAAAGCATCTGCTTTAAAGTTACTTGATAAGCTGTCATTACCCGGTAAAGATGAAACCGGCGAAGTTAAACGTCAGTTTGTAATGTATTTACCTTATTAAATGTTAAAATACGAGTTCACTTTTCTGGAAAACTGCATTTTCGAAACGGATAGAAAAAAATTCCACTGTGGAGGACACTGCTTCTCAGAAAGTAAAATTTGAGACAAACACGGGATGTTCCCACACAATTATTTGCACTCAAAAATATTTGTTTGTAGTAATAACTCAACTCTTGGTGACAGTAAGTATAGTAAGAATTAAGTGCATATTTTGAAAGTCTCTGCAACAATACAGATGAACAGTATATTAATAGATAATGAAATAAAGACAACCGTTAACAACTTAACATAGTGCACTATTTACATCTGCATTTACTTTTCCTTAGTTTAACCAGTTGTGTAAACAAATGTAAGCCATTTTATATTTTTTGGCGCGATTGGACCGAATGTGACATGATGCACTATTATAGTTAAGTGTGTGTGTGAGAGAAGGTGCCTTGACGAGAAGTCAGTATGTTGACGAGACGTGGCGATTGTCAATAAAGAACATGCCTCTTGATTTCCCCCGTTAAGGGCTGTCTTTTCTGCTGCTCTTAATCTAATTACAAATCCTCAGTTTAACGAGTTTACTTACTTTTTCAGATGACAGCCCTGTTATCTTTTTTTGTACGAACTATCTCTAGTTCGTACAACGTTAGTTGGCAATGTGACAACATTTTGCAGCACATACACAGATTTTAATGTCCTACGTGCAGTGGCTGTCCATTTAGAAAAGGCATATACCTGCATTTAACTGTGGTAAACGCAGATTAACTCAGACGCAGATTATGTGTTGTCCTGTTTGTTGTTTATATAGAATTAACGCTAGCAATGCCATCCTCACATTCTTGTTTCGCTTTAAGAAACTATTTTAAACTTGATGTGCGCCAATAATGACAAAGTTTGTCGCTGGCGTGTGACGTGATCACAACCAGTGCAATGCACGCTGCCTTCCGGCGGTTAAAACAAACACTGTGATTAATCTTCATTCATTTATGGTAATGTCGATCATTTTTTAAAGAACTAATGACGTGTTAATGTTGACAGCTGTAATATATATATACATATATATATATATGTGTGTATTTATATATATATATATATATGTATATATATATATATATATATATATATATATATATATATATATATATATATATATATAGATAGGTTGGGATTGCCCATGCTTGCCTCCGACGATCCCACCCTAGCAAACCCCACATTGCCCATATCAGAAACTGCCCGTCAGCTTAAATAGTAAAATGCTTAGAAATTAAACCAACTGACACGGTGTGAATTTTGCTTTTGTGCTGATTGTATTAAACTCAGTGTTCTCTTTGTTACCTGTTTTTTAAAGAATCACCTGAGATCATCATGAATAACTACCCTCACAACACAGTATATGTCAAAGCTGGCTCCAACCTCAAATGTGAGATTCCGCTTAAAGGCAGGCCATTGCCGAAGGTTTCTCTCTCCAAGGATGATGTGCTGCTCAAGTCAACAATAAGGTTCAACTCTGAGGTCACCCCTGATAGCATCAAGATCACATTGCGTGAGAGCATCACTGGAGATTCTGGACGTTATGATATAATTGCATCCAACTCGAGTGGAACCACCAAATCCTTCATCAACATTGTGGTTCTGGATAGGCCCAGTGTTCCATTGGGACCTGTGGAGCTGTCAGATGTCACAGAGGACAGCGTGAACCTGAAGTGGCTCCCACCGGCCTATGACGGTGGTAGCCCAATCACAAACTACATCATCCAGAAGAGAGAGACAACTACAGCCAATTGGACAGATGTCTCCTCTGCTGTGGCTCGTTGTACTATGAAAATCTCGAAGCTTTCAACAGGCCTGGAATACCAGTTCAGAATTAAGGCTGAAAACAGATATGGAATAAGCGAGCACATTGACTCACCACCTGTCACTGTCAGTCTTCCTTATAGTAAGTGGTCATAGTCATTGAATCTGTCTAGTCTTAATATTTTATTTAATTTGTTTGAAATTTACGATTAAAAAAAACTACTTTTATTACTCTTCAGCTGTCCCTGAAGCACCCTCGACTCCAGAGATCACAGGTGTGACCAGGGAGACCATCACAGTTGCTTGGAAGGAGCCCAAGTCAGATGGAGGCAGCCATGTATTTGGTTACCATCTCCAGATGAAAGACATGAATAGCCTCCTGTGGCAGAGAGTAAACAGAATGGTGATCCGTGCCACACACTACAAGGTCACAACCATCCACGCTGGACTAATTTATGAGTTCAAGGTGGCAGCTGAGAACGCTGCTGGAGTTAGTGAATTCAGCAAAGTTTCAGATGCAGTGCTGGCTATTGATGCTTGTGGTAAGTTGGGGTACCTGAAACCATTTTTCGGAGTATAGTCACTGTTGTCTTATGAGTGCTGATGATTTCCTTGCAGAGCCACCCATCAACCTGCGCATCAGTGACATCACCAAGAACTCAATTAGCCTAGCCTGGCAGAAGCCCAACTATGATGGAGGCTCCAAGATCACAGGCTATTTGGTTGAAAAGAGGGAGGGAGTAGATGGAAGGTGGTTCAAGACAAACCTCACCAACATCACTGACACCCGCTACACTGTGACTGACCTGACCCAGGATGTGACCTATGAGTTCCGAGTGATGGCCAAGAATGCTGTTGGTGCAGTGAGCAATCCATCCATGATAGCTGGACCTGCCACATGTGTAGACACTTTTGGTATGCAATACTCAATTTAAAACATAATACTTTGTGTGCGTATTTACACAGTAATGATTTGTATGTAGACTATTGGTCTTTGAGCTGATCAACCATATAATTGACTTTTATTGCAGGTGCCCCAGAGATTGAAATACCTTCAGAGTACTTGAACGAGGTAAAGTACAGAGCAGGTTCAAATGTTGAACTCAAGTTTAATATCACTGCCAAACCCGTGCCAACTATCGAGTGGCTAAAGGATGGAAGAGAACTCAAACCGAGCGCCCAGCTTTCCTTTAAACACACATTTGAATCCACAAGTTTGTTCCTGAGGGAAACAGCTCGCCTGAACTCTGGAACGTATGAGGTCAAGGTGAAGAACTCCCTGGGCTCAACTTGTGCCCTTGTCAGATTGCTTATTCAAGGTACTTACTTTAAAAAAAACAACAGCATATTTTAAGTGAAGATATGGTCACTATAGATCCCAATATGATTGAATGTATTCCATAATTTCCATTTCCAGACAGACCAGGGCCACCTGCTGGAGAGATTCAATTTAAGAAGGTGACCGCTGACAACATCACCATCATGTGGTCTCCTCCTGCTGATGAGGGAGGTGCCATGGTAACACACTACATTGTAGAAAAGAGGGAGACCAGCAGAGTAATGTGGTCAATCATCTCCGAGAAACTAGTTGACTGCATTGTTAACGTGCCAAGGCTCATTCAGGGCAATGAGTACATCTTCAGAATCCGAGGTGTCAACAAGTATGGCATCGGCGACCCTCTTGAGTCTGAGGCCGTCATCGCCAAAAACACTTTTGGTAGGAAACAACACCTAATTGTTTTACTTTATAATCTATCCTTACAGTGCTATTGTTAAACCAGCAGATTTAGTAATACAATATTCGTGGAACAGATGATGTATGAGATTTCATCTTATTAAAACTGATAAACTGATCGTTTTGACAGTGCCTCCCAGTGAACCATCCACACCTAAAGTCACCATGATCACCAAATCAACTATGACAGTGGTTTGGGAAAGACCAGCTTTGGATGGAGGGAGCGACATTGACGGATACTACCTTGAGAAAAGGGAGAAGAAGAGTCTGCAGTGGTTCAAGGTCGGTAAAGAGATAAGTCCAAGGAGATGCTTCTAGTTCAGGGATTCTCAAACTGTGGTACGTGTACCAATAGTTGGTACGCGAGCTCCATCTTAAAGTAAAGTGTTTTATTTATCTATATTCAAACACAGTGTTACTTTTCAAAGTTTGTGTCATATTACGGTGGCCAATAATATTAAATATACTTGTTAAATAAAACCTCTGCCTTGTTTTTAATGAGCACTCAGACCTACGACGCTACTGTATTTTAATGTTGGTTGTAAGGGAGAGCCAAGTTTTTTCTGAGGTGATACTTGGTGAGAAAAAGTTTGAGAACCACTGTTCTGGTCATTTGTGACACCTCCAAAGCCAATGGCTAATGGCTTTTATTGCACAGGTGGTGAAAGGCACTATCAGAGACACCAGGCAAAAGGTCACTAACCTTGTGGAGAACAATGAGTACCAGTACAGAGTATGTGCTGTCAACAAGGCTGGAGCCGGAAACTACTCTGAGGCCTCTGATCTCTACAAGGCCTATGACCCCATAGGTATCTTTTAAACTCATGACATCTTCTAAGGCTTTTACAACCACATTACGAACACTAAAAATGAATGTTGGGCTGCTAACAAGTAGGAATAATTTTTGTAGATCTTCCTGGAGAACCAACCAAACTGCGTGTGGTCGACTCCACAAAGACCTCCATCACTCTTGGATGGGAGAAACCTGTTTATGATGGTGGCAGTGAGGTCACGCACTACCTTTTGGAGCAAATGAATACAGAAGAAAGAGAATGGGTGATAGTCAATCCGCAGGTTAAGACCTGCGAGTATGTGGTATCGCACCTCAAACCTGCAGTATACTACTTCTTCAGAGTGTCGGCTGTCAACTGCAAGGGCAAAGGAGAGGATATCAAGATGTACCAACCTGTTCAAGCCAAAGATATCTTGGGTTTGTGCCCTTATAATTATCTTTAGATTGCATGTTCCCATCATTGTATTTATATATTTTATGTTAAATCATTCTCATATATTTCCATGAAACTTTTTTCCCAACAGAGGAGGCTGATTTGGATCTAGACATTTCCATGACGACCCACTATACTGCCCGAGCCGGGCGTGATGTGGAAATGTTTATTCCTCTAAAAGGACGTCCCACCCCCAGTGTCACCTGGCGCCGTGGTGACCGTAACATGGCTGCTGACAACCGCTGTACCATTACTAGCACTGAGTCTGCCACCACCCTTCACATTCCCAAGGTCACCCGCGATGACTGTGGGAAGTATTTGCTGGAGATTGAGAATGGTGTGGGAGAACCAAAGATCATAACAGTATCTCTGAAGGTTTTGGACAGTCCCTCCACCTGCCAAAAACTATTGATTAAGAATGTAACAAGAGGACAACTGACACTGAGCTGGGAAGCGCCTCTTATTGATGGTGGTTCCCCAGTCACCAAATACATTGTTGAGAAAAAGGCATCCACCATGAAGGCCTACCAAATGATTACCGATGAGTGTGCCAATACATCCTACAAGGTGTCAGGCCTAGAGGAGGATAATGCTTACTTCTTCCGTGTGTCTGCTGAAAATGATTTTGGAGTGGGTGACACTTGTGAGACCTCTGAGCCTGTCAGAGCAACTGAGACCCCCGGAGCAGTTAAAAACTTGGTAATGCTTGATTCCACAAAGACCTCTGTTACCTTGCAGTGGACTAGACCTGACCATGATGGCGGAAGCCACATTACTGAATACATAATCGAAAAGAGACCTGAGGATAAAACCACCTGGACTTTGGGTGCAACTTGCAAGCGTTGTACCTGTGAGGTGACGGGACTTCAGGAGAATTCTGAAATGGAGTTCAGAGTGTTTGCCAAGAATGAGAAAGGCAAGAGTGACTTCTCCCAAATTGGTCCTATCACAGTGATGGACCTCATCATTCCACCTGAGGCCAGCCTTAGTGACTACCCCAATGGAGAACTGGCTGTTCGTGTTGGTCAAAACATCCACATTGAGCTGCCCTTCTTAGGAAAACCAAGGCCTACAATCAGCTGGCTGAAAAATAATTTGCCCCTAAAGGAAAGCGACACAATCCGCTTCAGGACCACCGACAACAAGACATCAGTTACAGTCAGAGGAGCCAAGAAGGAACATGCTGGTCAGTACACCTTAGTTCTGGACAACAGAGCTGTCAAGAACTACTTCGATATCAATGTGATCATTCTGGGACCCCCATCTGTACCTGTTGGTCCTATCCGCTTTGATGAAATCAAAGCCCAGGGTATTATCATCTCTTGGGATGAGCCCAAGGAGAATGGAGGTGGTGAGATTACCTGCTATAGTGTGGAGAAGCGCGAGACGTCCCAGGCCACCTGGAAGATGGTCTGCTCTAGTGCGGTCAGAACTACCTTCAAGATACCTAACCTGGTCAAGGGAAATATATACCAGTTCAGAGTTCGTGCAGAGAACAAATATGGGGTCAGTGATGCACTCAATTCCACAGAAATTGTTGCTCAGCATCAGTACAAACCCCCGGGTGCTCCAGGAAAGCCACTTGCCTTCAACATCACCAGTGACGGAATGACCATTAGGTGGGAAGCACCAGGTTTTGATGGAGGATCCCCCATTCTTGGCTACCACATTGAGAAAAAGGACAGAAACAGTCTTCTGTGGCAGAAAGTGAACTCCACCATCATTTCTAACAGAGAGTACAGGATTATCGGCCTTATGGAGGGACTGGAGTACTCTTTCAGAGTCTATGCAGAGAACAATGCTGGACTCAGCCCTGTTAGCGAACAGAGTAAACATGCTCTGGCTATTTCTCCAGTTGGTAAGGACACTTAAAGCTAGTGTATGAATAAATGTTCAATTGTTAGAACAACATTTGACCCAATGTTTTGGTAAATCCTCTTTAGATCCACCTGGCACCCCAGTGTGCATCGATGTGACGAGAGACTCTGTCACTTTGACATGGGACATCCCCAAGAAGGATGGTGGTAGCAAGATTGTGGCCTACGGCGTGGAGAGACGCCAAGGCAGAGGGAAGTGGCTGCGGTGCAACTTCACAGATATTAGTGAGACTCAGTTTACTGTGACTGGTCTATCCGCTGGAGACAGATTTGAATTTAGGGTTATTGCCCGTAATGCAGTGGGCACTGTCAGTCCACCATCCAACTCTTCTGGATACATCATGACAAAGGATGAAAGCAGTAAGTGGTCTATCACAGTAGATACATATCAAAAGGATCCGTCAAAACTTAAGTTACATGTCCTTGTGAATTATTTCTGAATTTTTAGTTTCTCCTGAGATTGAGTGGTCCCCAGACCAGGTGCATACACTGCGAGCTGGAGAGAATGTAAAGCTTAGCTGCAACATTACTGGCCGTCCAGTACCCCATGTGGCCTGGTACAAAGATGGAAAAGAAATTGACAAGAGGACCACAATTGACATTGAGATTACAACTGGTATTGGTACAAGCAGCCTGTTTATTTGCGATGCAAACAGAAATCACCGTGGTATCTACACAGTCGAGGCCAAGAACAGCTCTGGAACCAAGAGAGCTGAAGTAAATGTCAGAGTTCAAGGTAACTACCTCCTCATGACAATGTTCCTTTTGGTGTTTATGTAATACAGTCAGTTCATTTTTTGAATCATCTCACATTTTATGTATTTTCAGATACCCCTGGGCCTGTTGACGGTCCCATTCGTTTCACCGGCATCACAGCTGAAAAATGCACAGTATGGTGGAACCCTCCAGAGAATGATGGTTGTGCTGCCATCACACACTACATAGTGGAAAAGAGGGAGACATCTAGGATTTCTTGGGCCATGGTCACCTCTAAGTGTGAAGCCTGCTCATTCAACGCCACCAAACTCATCAAGGCCAACGAGTACCAGTTCAGAATCTCTGCTGTCAACAAGTTTGGTGTTGGGAAACCACTCGACTCTGTTCCCATCATTGCACAGATGCAATACAGTAAGTACATTTCGAACAAAGAAGGACAAACCATTACACACACCGTTTGCAACCATTATACAGTAAAACTAAACCAAAAATGTATATTTTTCGTTGTATGTCTTTCTTTTGACGGCTAACCATCTTTTTTTCAATTACAGAAGGTGTGTGCATTTTGTTAATTTCATTTGTAGAATATAGGTTAATATTGCCATGCTTTGTTTTGAAGCTTACATTACATAGAAATTAAGCGTTGAGTCTTAAAGTGGACGTTAGCTTAAACGGGCACTTTTTAATAATAATACAGTAGACCTGGACCTGAGGAGTTAGTCGACATAGGCATTTTTTGTTGTCATGAACAAGACTGACAAACAGGTTTTACAATATTCTCTTTTTAATTTATTTCTTTGATGGTATATAATGAAGTAAAATTTAATTGAAATCTTGTGTTCTGTTTTTACATATTATAATATGATAAAATGTTACCTCCGATACAGTGCTTTATGGGGCGGCGTTGGGTTCCACAATGTAAAGCACTTTGAAGCGCTAGAGAAAAAGCGATATATAAATATAATTCAATTCAATTCCCTAATATTTTTTTCTAAATCCTAGCTGTGCCCGAAGCCCCTGGTATCCCAGATGCTACACATGTTACTGGTGACAGCATTACCCTGTGCTGGACCAGACCAAGGTCAGACGGCGGGAATGAGATCAAGTACTACATTTTGGAGAGGCGTGAGAAAAAGAGTCTGCGCTGGTTAAAGGTCTCCGCAAAGAGGCCCATTACAGAGCTCAGGCATAGAGTCACCAACCTCACTGAGGGCAATGAGTATGAGTTCCGTGTCATGGCTGAAAACGGTGCTGGTGTCGGACCTGCAAGTGGCACCTCCAGGCTCTTCAAATGTAAAGAGCCAACTAGTACCCCCAGTGCTCCCACAGTCATCAAGGTATGTCGGTATCAAGGCCACAGAAAGCTCAACTTTACTGTTACTATGATCAATACATAAAGTCATGAAATAATGATGAAGAAAGGTCTTTACATCATGCATGAAGAAACAAATCCTGCCAGTGAATTATTTTTGTTTTGTTTTACACTTTTAGGGAAATTGAATTCTAACTATGTTCTGTCAATCAGGTTATTGATTCTACCAAATCTTCTGTCACCCTGGAATGGACCAAGCCGGTCTTTGACGGGGGCCTACCAATCATTGGCTACAACATCGACATGTGCAAGGCCAGTCTTGAAGAGTGGCACCGGGTAAATAGTCAGATTTGCATAAACACCCGGTACACGGTTAAGGGCCTGATTCCTGGTGAGCTCTACAAGTTTAGGATCAGTGCTGTGAACGGATCTGGGGAAGGTGAATCCTCAGTGATGCCCAGCGCTGTACAGGCTCTGGATAGACTAACATCTCCTGACTTTGATATTGATGCCAACTTCAAGCAGACACACATCGTGAAAAATGGCGGCAATGTCTCCCTTCATGTTGCTTTCTGTGGCAAACCATCACCTCTTGCTACCTGGTCCAGAGTAGACGGTGAACTATCAGTGATGGCTGATGTCAGCACTACGGATTCCTCATCTAGTCTGACCATCGAGGGCTGCACGCGAAATGACGCCGGCAAATACACACTCTCCTTGGAAAACAACAGCGGACGCAAGTCAATTACTTTCACTGTCAAAGTCCTGGACACACCCGGACCTCCAGGAGTCATCAGCTTTAAAGATGTCACACGCGGAGCATTAACCATGATGTGGGATGCCCCGAACACTGATGGTGGATCCAGAATCCACCATTATGTTGTGGACAAGCGCGAAGCGAGCCGCCTGGCCTGGCAAGAAGTCAGTACAAAGTGCTCTCGCCAGATGATCAGGGTGACTGGTCTAGACATCGGTGTGCCTTACCTGTTTAGAGTGATTGCTGTTAACCAGTACGGCCAAGGGGAGCCTCATGAGATGAGAGAACCCATCATTGCCACAGAGGAACCCGCCCCACCAAAGAGACTAGACGTGGTCGACACCACCAATTCCACAGCCTCACTGGTGTGGCTTAAGCCTGAGCATGATGGAGGCAGCCGCATCAGAGGCTACATAGTTGAGTTCAGAGCCATGTTCACCGATCACTGGGTTGTTGCTGGAGAGACCAAGTCCTTAAAGATGCTAGTGGAGGGTCTGACTGAGAACATGGAGTATGACTTCAGAGTCAAGGCCAAAAATGACGCTGGAATTAGCGAGCCTCAGGGCACCTTCAGCTCTGTTATCATCAAAGAGCCTCGTATTGAACCCACAGCTGACCTCAGCAGCATTACCAACCAGCTTGTTACCTGTAAGACATCCAATACCTTTATCATTGACATCCCAATCAGTGGTAGACCTGCTCCCAAAGTCACTTGGAAGCTGGAAGAAATGAAATTGAAGGAGACAGACCGACTTTCCATAAAGACCACAGCAGAGAGAACCATTTTGGTGGTAAAAGACAGCAAAAGAAGTGACAGCGGCAAATACTACTTGACCCTGGAGAATGCTGCAGGTGTCAAAACCTTCACGGTGACTGTAATGGTTGTTGGAAGACCAAGCCCTCCTACAGGCCCTGTGGTGATTTCTGGTGTCTCCTCTGAAACGTGCACTCTGTCATGGTCCGAGCCATCTGATGATGGTGGCACTGAAATCAGCAATTATATAGTTGAGAAGCGAGAGTCTGGGTCAGCCTCTTGGCAAGTGGTCAATTCCAGTGTCATGAGAACTACCATCAGGGTCACTCATCTTACCAAGTATATGGAGTACACATTCAGAGTGTGTGCTGAGAACAAGTTTGGAGTCAGCAAGTCCATCGAAAGTGCCGCTGTGGTCATTGAACATCCATTCGGTATGTTAATATCCTAATTGATTGATGTTTTATGTTAAATACCAAGGTATTTTTTTAAGAATCCATTTTATTGTCTTCTATAGTTCCTCCAAGTCCTCCAACCCGTCCAGACGTGTTGTCAGTGTTTGCCAATGCCATCAGCATAAAATGGGACGTGCCTTATGTGGATGGTGGCAGCAAAGTGACGGGTTACTGGATTGAAAAGAAAGAGCGGAACACTATTCTGTGGGTGAGGGAGAACAAGCTGCCCTGCCTGGAGTGTCAGTACAAAGTGTCCAACCTGATTGAGGGTCTGGAATACCAGTTTAGAGTTTATGCCATGAACCTAGCTGGAATTAGCAAGGCCAGTGAGGCCTCTAGACCTGTGGTTGCATTGAACCCAATTGGTGAGTAGAGGTGCCCATGACATTATACATTTTTTTCGTATATGATTCAAACTGTCTTACTTTCCTCCTCTCCTCAGACCCTCCTGGAAACCCTCAGGTGACAGACATTACTCGCTCCTCTGTGTCTTTGTGCTGGACTGTGCCTGTCAATGACGGTGGCAGCAAGTTAGTTGGCTACGTGGTGGAGAGAAAAGTATACAGTAGTGATGAGTGGGATGACAACCGCTGGCTTAAATGCAACTACACAACCATCACGGAGAACTACTTCACAGTCACCAACCTGGGAGAGGGAGAAACCTTTGAGTACCGCATCATTGCCAAGAATGCTGCAGGAGTCCACAGTGCGCCTTCTGTATCCACAGGACCAGTTACATGCAAGGATGAATATTGTAAGTTCTAAATGTGACAATGGAATGTGTTTTTGTGAGCATTCATCGAATGAGGTGACTGTGTTTCACATTTATCTCATAAACACTGAATTTCCTAAGGTAAAAATGAAATTGTCTCTTTCCTGCATCAGCTCCTCCCAAAGCAGAGCTGGACAGCAAGTTGGTGGGTGAGACTGTCGTTGTCACCGCCGGCTCTGATGTCGTCCTGGACGGTATTATTGGTGGCAAACCAGAACCCACTGTTTACTGGTCAAAGGGTGACAAGGTTCTGGAACTGGGAGAAAAGTACTCGCTGACCTACACAAGCACAAGAGCAATGGCTGTAATCAAAAACTGTGACAGATTTGACACCGGCAGATACTTCCTCACCGTCAAGAATGTCAACGGAATCAAGACTGCTACTGTGACGGTTAAAGTTTTGGGTCAGTCAATGACATTTTACTTTTTACTATAATAAAAGTTCTTAATGAATAAAGGCCCTAAATAAAAGCTGCCTACGTCAAACATTTTAATAAGTAACTAAGACTTACCTCAACATTTCTGTAAGGTGTATACCCTGATCTAACTATTCTTTGGTACCTCTCAGACACTCCTGGGCCTCCAGCTGATAAGATCATGATCAGCAGAGTTACAGAGGAAAAGTGCACAGTGTCCTGGAAGATCCCGCTGGAGGACGGTGGCGACATCGTCAGCCATTACATTGTTGAACGACGTGAAACTAGTCGACTCAACTGGGTAGTAATGGAGTCTGAGTGCAAGAGCTTGTCATGTGTCAGCACCAGGCTGATCAAGAACAATGAGTACATCTTCAGAGTTCGTGGAGTCAACAAGTTTGGACCTGGAGTTCCACTGGAATCTGAGCCTGTCATTGCTCGGAACGCTTACAGTAAGATTTCTGTTTTAAATATCATATAAAAATAAATAATTAGGTCTAGTTTCACAAACCGCTTATATGTTTTTAATTCAGTGTAAATTTGGTGCGTGCAAAAGATAGAAAATATTTATTTGTGTTATTGCTGTTACACTGACCCGTCATATCTCTATTTTAGCCGTCCCCTCCCAACCAGGCACACCGGAGGCCACAGCAGTGGGTAAAGAACACATTATCATCGAATGGTTGAAGCCACAAAGTGATGGTGGCAGTGAGATCAAAAACTACATCCTAGACAAACGGGAAAAGAGCAGCACAAGGTAAGAGGGACATACTTTTGATATTGTGAAACGCTAAGTTTTCTCAATGCTTTGACACCTTCTCTCTCCTTTTTAAAATCAGGTGGACACGGGTCAATAAGACTTACACAATCTATGACACACGTTTGAAGATCACAGGTCTGCTGGAAGGAAGCGAGTACCAGTTCAGAGTGACCGCCATCAATGCGGCAGGACCCAGCCATCCCAGTGACGCTTCGTCACACATTATCTGCAAAGACCCAACATGTAAGTCTCCTGGTTAGCATGTTTGGCTGTTGATTTGCACTTAGACATTATTTAAAAATATGCTTCTATTTAATTGTAGACACCCCAGCTCCTCCATCGATGCCTCGCATCACAGACTCAACTAAACACAGTATCAACATGACTTGGACCAGGCCCATGTATGACGGTGGCTCAGATGTCACGGGTTACGTGGTTGAAATTCTTGAGGAAGGTTCTGAGCAGTGGTACCGTGCCACTACCAAGCCCCTCAAGACCAATGAGTATATGGCCGGCGGTCTGGTTGCAAATAAGAAATACAGATTTAGGGTGGCAGCTATAAACAATAATGGCACTGGAGAATTCAGTGAACCTAGCGCTGAGATTGAGCCACTGGAGAAAATTGGTGAGTCTCTGCAAAGTAGCATTTCAGAGAACATACTTCATTTTAAATGTTGCAATTACAATGCAATCTGACTCTCTATAACTACTTTTCCTCTCAGAAATGCCCGACCTGGAACTGGATGATGACCTGAAGAAGACCGTTTGCCTTCGTGCTGGAGGAACTTTGCGACTGTTTGTGACTGTTGGCGGTCGCCCAACGCCCGTGGTGGGCTGGAGGAAGACAGGGGTGGAGCTACAGAGCCGGGGCTTCATTGAGACAACAGATAGCTACACCATGCTGATTGTTGAAAAAGTTGACCGCTATGACTCTGGAAAATATGTTGTTGAAGCTGAAAACCCATCAGGCAAGAAGAGTGCCACTATCTTGGTCAAAGTCTATGGTAGGTTGGGATGCAAAGATTGTGTGCAATATTTAAAGCAGAACTGCACCTTTTTTAGAATTTTGCCTCTCGTTCACAATTCTTATGTAAGACAAGAACACATATGTTTTTATTTTTCTTATGCATTCCAACTAGTAAATGAATGGCTTCCAATTGAGTTTATGGCAACCGCTCCATTCTGCCTATAATGTGCCTAAAAAAAAATCCTCCCTCAAGGTTGTATATACACGCTGTAAGTATACATATAGTAACAGCCACATTCATAATAGCATGCAATATTTAAGTATTTTTCTCATCTTGAGCATACAGTGGCGCATTAATTTCATACACACATCACTATGTTCTCTTTTTCCTTCGACAACATCACTGATTACTAACTACAGACTTCACAAGAGCCAACAGACATAATAAAACATCACTTTTACTAGGACACTGACTCTTAGACAGTTCATATAGTCCTGTTTAGATAAAAAATGACTCACAATTCCCGCAAAGAAAAAAGGGGGGTTGAACAAAGCGTCTTTTCGTGTCTTTCTCGCCATTGCCGGGTCTAAATTGGATGCCAAAGTTGACCAACTTGTCGGATTATGTCCTCATCCTTCTACTATCAAGGTGAAAGGCATTATTTATTAAATATAATTAACTTTTACAATCTCCAAACCGAGAAAGCAGCCTACCAGCTCATAAATTCAATATCGTAGCAACAAGCTCTTTAGCTATATGTGCTAATTGTAGTTTGTCTGCGTTAGCACTTGTAATAACCAAAATAAAAAAATAAAAAAGTGCAATTCCCCTTTAAAGCTTAAACTGTTGTCTGATTTAGTTGATTCTTGTTTCTTGCAGACACCCCTGGACCTCCAGGTTTTGTGAAAGTGAAGGACTATACCAAAGAATCAGTTGTCATTACGTGGGACGTCCCGAGCATTGATGGTGGCGCCCACGTCAGCAACTACATTATAGAAAAGCGAGAAGCCAGTATGAAGTCTTATAAGACTGTCACTACAGAATGTAGAAAAACTCTGTTCAGGATCACGGGCCTGGAAGAGGGTCTGCACTACTTCTTTAGAGTCCTGCCAGAGAATATCTATGGCGTTGGCGAGCCGAGCGAGACATCTGAGGCTGTGTTGGTGTGTGAAGTACCATCAGTGCCTGGGAGCCTCCAGATCATTGATGTCACAAAGTCCTCAGTCACTCTGAATTGGGAGAAACCACTGCATGACGGTGGCAGCAGACTGACAGGCTTCATTATTGAGGCATGTAAGGTGCCTTCAGACAGGTGGAGCACAGTGGCTACTGTCAAGGCTTCTATTTACCAGCACACCATCCAGTCATTGACAGAGAATGACCAGTACTTGTTCAGGATCCGAGCCTGTAACAGTAGAGGAACCAGTGAAGCCATGGACATAATCACTCCTGTCACCATTCAGGAAATCAACGGTAAGAGACTCAGACTTCAGCAGTAATGAAAGGACTTCCCACATTTGTCATTTTACCTGACACATGCGTGCTGCCTATCTTTTCACTAGTGATGCCAAAGATTGACATAACAGGCATTTCTCAGAAGATTGTCCACATAACCCGTGGTAAGCCCATCGACCTCAACTTGCCCATTAAGGCGAAACCACAGCCTGTCTGCTCCTGGTTCTTTGGTGGTGAAAAGCTAAAGGACAGTTTGGACCGTATCAAAATCGAAAGCAATGGCAAATACACCCATCTCGTTATCCGCGAGACCACCATTGATGACACAGGCGACTATATGTTGGAGGTGAAAAATGCCATTGGTGTAGCAACTGAAGTTATCAAGGTTATCATTCTTGGTAAGTAGACATTGCATTGTACAGAATCACAATCAAAATGTAGCGTTTCAAAAATGATAGGCAACGTTTTTTGCAGTGTGATCTAATTTTCATCTCATATTTTTCCAGACAAACCTGGCGCACCAGTTGGTCCCGTGAAAATCGTAGAGGTTGACGGTGTGTCAGTGACAATTAGTTGGGAACCTCCACAGAAAGATGGTGGTGCAAATATCAGTGGCTATGTGGTGGAGCAGCGTGATGCTCACCGGCCCGGGTGGATTACAATCTCTGAATCAGTGACAAGACCTTGCTTCAAGTTCACCAGACTCTCCGAGGGAACCGAGTATGTGTTCCGCGTCGCTGCCATGAACCGCTTTGGCGTTGGTAGCTTTGTGCAGTCAGAAGTCGTGGAATGCAAGAGCGCCAAGAGTGAGTTTCTGCCTGTCTGGCAGTTTCTGTTGCTGTCTATGTACTTATTGACATTGAAAACATTTGTTGAAGCCCTTTTGCAATGTTTGATTCATCCACAATTACCTGTGTACGATTTACCTGTTGATCCAGCTCATGGTTTACTTTTGCAGCCATCCCTGGGCCTCCAAGCAGACCAGAGGTTATTGATGTTACTCACGAGGGCATGACCCTGACCTGGCATCCACCAGAGGACAATGGGGGCTCCACCATAGCTGGCTATATAATTGAGCGCAAGGAACCACGTTCTGATAGATGGTTGAGGATCAACAAAAACCCTGTTACTATGACCAGGTACCGCTCCTCTGGTCTGATTGAAGGACTTGAGTATGAATACCGTGTCACGGCCATCAACTCCAGAGGAACAGGCAAACCCAGCGAGAGCTCCTCCATCACTGTTGCGATGGACCCAATAGGTATTGTATTATTTTTGTATGTTATTTTATTGTCTAGGTATTCTTATTTAAGTATGTGCAAATGTAACTGTAATCTGCCCAAATCAACACTTAACAAATCACAAGTTATTTTGATATTTAGCATTTCGCAAACAGACTTATTCAACAAGCCTCTTCCCTAGTTTGGATCAATCTAACACGAAATGTACTTTCGATTCTTAAAAAGAACCACCAGGTCCTCCAGTTCATGCGAGAGTCACAGACACCACCAGAACATCTGTGTCTCTGGCTTGGCTACCTCCTGATGAGGAAGGTGGCTCCATTGTCACTGGTTACCTGATTGAGATGCAGAAGGTGGATCAAGTGGAGTGGACCCTGTGCAATACAACACCCACGAAGATGTGCGAGTACATACTCACACACATGCCCCAGGGTGCAGAGTACAAGTTCAGAGTCATCGCCTGTAATGCTGGTGGCACTGGAGAAGCCGCAGAGATTCCTGGGGTGGTTAAAGTCCAGGAGATGCTCAGTAAGATAAATCAATTTTGTCATATATATATACTGATATAGACATTTGCTGTAATCCATCTAACCAATATGCCCAATATGTCCTCCTTAGTTTACCCTGAATACGAGCTTCAGTCTAAATACGAAGAGGAATATGTGGTGCGGCAAGGAGGAGTCATCTGCCTGTCTGTGCCCATCAAGGGTAAACCCATTCCTATATGTAAGTGGACCAAGGATGGACGTGATATCTCCCACCGAGCCATGATTGCCACCCAGGATGACATAACAGAACTTGTCATCAAGGAGGCACACAGGGATGACACGGGAACTTATGACCTTGTGTTGGAGAACAAATGTGGCAAAAAAGCTGTGTACATCAAGGTAACTTGCTCGGCTAATCATCAGTTAGTCAATTAGAATCCTGCTCGTACAGAAACTATCATGACACTGGGGACATCTTTATGTCTGTAGGTGAAGGTAATTGGTCGCCCCGATGCTCCAGAAGGCCCTCTGGAGTTTGACGACATCCAAGCCAGATCAGTTCGAGTCAGCTGGAGGCCCCCATCAGAAGATGGGGGCTCTGACCTCCTAGGATACATCGTGGAGAGGCGAGAAGTCCCCAAGGCTGCTTGGTACACTGTGGATGCAAGGGTTAAGGAGAACTCCTTGGTGGTTAAAGGCCTTAAAGAAAATGTGCAGTACCACTTCAGGGTCTCTGCTGAAAATCTGTTTGGTGTGAGCCGGTCTCTAAAGTCTGAAGAGGCTGTCACACCAAAGACACCGCTATGTGAGTACTGATGTTTCTACAATATTTTAAAACTCATCTGAGTCATACAGGTACAATGGTGCTCAGGTCAGCACAAAGCATTTAACAGTATGCTCTTTCTCTCATGGTATTCAAATATAGGCCCACCAGAACCTCCTAGCAATCCTCCAGAGATCATGGAAGTGGCTAAGTCCTCTGTGTCTCTATCCTGGGCACGCCCCCGGGATGATGGGGGCTCCCGCGTCACAGGATACTTTGTTGAGAGGAGGGAGATTTCAACGGAGAAGTGGGTCCGCCACAACAAGACTCACATTACCACAACCATGTACAACATCACTGGCCTCATCCCCGATGCAGAGTACATGTTCAGAGTTGTGGCTCAAAACGACATCGGGCAGAGTGAGCCGGGGCCTGCTTCTGAGTCAGTGGTCTGCAAAGATCCATTTGGTGCGTCAGTTTCACATGATGCCTTGTGCAATCAGATGAAGATATTGTTTTGTATGGATGAGTTCATTGATGCCTTCTAAACTATCTCCTGTGTTATTAACAGACACGCCCAGTCAACCAGGAGAGATCGACATCATTTCTGTTACTAAAGACTGCATAACCATCCACTGGCTGCGTCCCAATTTTGATGGTGGCAAGGAGATCCTGGGTTACTGGGTTGAATTCAGGCAGGCCGGTGAAAGTGCTTGGAAGAAATGCAATAAAGAGCGCTCCAAAGACCGTCAGTTCACCATGGGTGGCCTGATGGAGGCCACAGAGTACGAGTTCAGAATCTTTGCAGAGAACGAAGCTGGATTCAGTAGGCCTCGTCGCACCCCCATGGGCATCAAGACAAAGCTAAGCGGTGAGTGTGTTTCTTACTTGACCATTTAAAAACATCAAATATGCTGCGGAACGCTTATTGTAAATAATTTTTTTACCATATGCAGTCGGTGAGACTCCAGCTTTGAAAGAAGACATTCATGACGTAACAACCAACCTTGGAGAGTCTGGCACTCTATCCTGCAGCGTTATTGGCAGACCTCTGCCTGAGATTAAGTGGTACCGCTATGGCAAGGAACTGATCCAGAGCCGCAAGTACAAGATGAGCTCAGACGGACGCAACCACTCCCTCAGCATCCTGACAGACGAGCAGGAAGATGAGGGTCTGTACACCTGCAGGGCCATCAATGAAGCTGGAGAGATAGAGACCAGCGGAAAACTCAGACTACAGGCGGCACCTCAGTTTCACCCTGGCTTCCCACTGAAGGAGAAGTACAATGCCGGAGCTGGTACCAGCCTCCGCCTCCACGTTGTCTACATTGGCCGTCCAATTCCCCAGATTATGTGGTTCTATGGCAAGAAGCCTTTGAACCCATCTGAGAATGTGATTATTGAAAACACTGAGAGCTACACCCATCTGGTGGTGAGGAACGTCCAAAGGAAGACCAATGCTGGACGTTACAAAGTGCAGCTGAGCAACAAGTTTGGAACTGTCGACACTGTGTTACGGGTTGAAATCCAAGGTAATATGATGATTTTAGTTTAATGGAAAATTCCTCTTTAAAACCCTAATTATATATACTTTTGTGTGTAGTGCTTACCCACAGAACCCATCCTTTTAGGCATAATCAACTTAACAATAGTTGCTTTTGGTAGTTTTCAGCAACACATAAACCTATATCCCTCTGTTTGGTTTCACCCAGATAAACCATGTATCCCAGAAGGCCCATTGGTGGTTGAAGGTCTGCTGAAGAACTCCATTACTATCAGCTGGAAGGCTCCCAAAGATGACGGCGGGTCCATGATTACTAACTACATTGTGGAGAAACGCATGGCTAAAGAGGGAGAACTGTGGAACCTTGTGTCCTCCTCTGTCTCTGGAACCACATGTCGAGTACCTAACCTTGTTCAGAGTGCCGGTTACTACTTCCGAGTTTCTGCTCAAAATCAGTACGGTGTCAGCGAGTCTCTGGAGATCCCTTCGGTAGTGATCATCAAGAGTCCATTTGGTGAGTCAGGTCTATATACGCACAAACAAGAAATAAGTCTAAATACAGCATGATATTATAATTTGTTTAAATTTAGCTCATTCCAGTATTTATATTCGTTTCTCAGAAAAACCTGGCATCCCACAACAGCCCTTTATCGTCAGCTTTACGAAGGACTCTTGTGTTGTCTGCTGGAAGCCACCAAGCAGTGATGGTGGGGCTAAAATCTCTAGCTACTACCTGGATAAACGTGAGAAGAAGCAGAACAAGTGGATGTCCGTGACCAGTAAGAAGATTCTGGAGACCAGCTATGAAGTCACAGGCTTGATAGAGGGCTTCGAGTATGAGTTCCGTGTCAAGTGTGAGAATGTGGGTGGAGAGAGTGACTGGAGTGACATCTCAGAGCCCATTATTCCCAAGTCTGACCAGTCCCTGCGTGCTCCTGCATTCAGAGAAGAAATCCGAGACATGACTGTCAAATACCATGCAAATGCCACCTTTGTTACCAAGGTGTGTATCTCTTCATTCTTACATCCCTATGTATTATTAAATAGTATTTATACTTATTCTGTCTTACAGTAAACCTCCATAATGATGAATGATTGAATGTTATTTTTCCTCTTTTGTCAAGGTGGTGGGACATCCCAAGCCTGTATTAAAATGGTACAGAAGTGGTAAGGAGATCCAGGCAGATGGAACAAAAATTAAAGCCCAGGAGTTTAAGGGGGGTTATTACCAGCTGGTCATCATGGCTGCTGATGACAGTGATGCTACGGTCTATCAAGTCAGAGCAACCAATTCGTCAGGATCCATCTCCACCACTGCAAACCTGGAAGTGGAAGGTAGACATTCATGTTGCTGATAACTTGTAGTATTTTTACATTGTTTTAGTAATGATCATTTCTAAGTAATGATGCTATTCTTTGTAATTCAAGTTCCGGCCAAGATTCTCCTGCCAAAGGAGCTCCAAGGAATGGGAGCAGTCCATGCTGTTCGCGGTGATCACATCACTATCAAAATCCCTATCTCTGGCAAGCCCGAACCAGCAATTACCTGGCAGAAGGGCCAGGACATCCTCTCCAACTCTGCTTATCACCAGGTCATCACCACCCGCTCTTTTACTTCCCTGGTCTTCCAAAAGGGAGTGCAGAACAAGGACACAGGCTTCTACAGCATCACTGCAAAGAACAGGTTTGGAATGGACAAACAAACCATTGAGGTGAATGTGGCTGACATTCCGGAAGCTCCAAAAGGACTAGTAGTCAGCGACATTTCCCGGGATTCCATTACTCTGACCTGGGAGCCTCCTGCCAATGATGGCGGAAGTGACATCACAGGCTATATTGTGGAGAAATGTCCCACCACAGCTGACAGGTGGATTAAGGCTGGACAGACTGTTGACTGCAACATTACCATCATCAACATCTTCGGCAAGACAAAATATCAGTTCCGTGTCATCGCTGAGAACCAATTTGGCATGAGTCCTCCTTCTGCGCCAACAGAACCCATCACCACAAAAGAGGACAAGTCTGTTATTAGGAATTATGATGAGGAAGTGGATGAGACCAAAGAAATTACCAAAGAAGCTGCTGAGTCTTTTAAAGTCAAGTTGCTGTCCTCAAAATACACAATTTGTGAGGAGCTGGCTCGTTGTCAGTTTGGAGTTGTCCACCGTTGTGTAGAGATTGCTACTAAGAAGACCTTCATGGCCAAGTTCATCAAGGTTAAAGGAACTGACCGTGAGCTGGTTCTTCGAGAAATTGAGGCCTTCAATGTCGCAAGACACAAGAATATTATCTACCTGCATGAGTATTTTGAAAGTATGGAAGAGATCATCTTAATCTTTGAGTTTATTTCTGGAGTTGACATCTTTGAGCGCCTTGGAACCAGCAGCTTTGAGCTCACAGAGCAAGAGATTGTCCGCTATTTAAGACAGGTCTGCTCTGCACTCCTGTTTTTGCATAGTAAAAACTTTGGCCATTTTGACATTCGCCCAGACAACATTGTCTACAGTACAAAGAGAAGTAATGTTGTAAAGATAATTGAGATGGGTCAAGCCAGGTTGCTGGTACCAGGTGAAAACATCAGAATGCTCTTCTCAGCTCCAGAGTATTGTGCCCCAGAGATTCACCACCATGACTTGGTTACAACTGCCACAGATATGTGGTCTGTGGGTGTGATTGCTTATGTCCTACTTAGCGGTCTCAATCCATTTGCTGCAGAATCCATGACACAAATGGTTGAGAAGATCTCCACTTGTGAGTATGTCTTTGATAGTGAAGCATTTAAAGACATCAGTCTGGAGGCTATGGACTTTGTGGACAGACTTCTTGTCAAGGACAGAAAGCTTCGTATGACCGCACAAGAGGCATTGGAGCACCCGTGGCTAAAGATGAAGATTGAACATGTCAGTAACAAAGTCATCCGGACACTAAGGCACAGACGGTACTATCAGTCTATTGTAAAGAGGACAGATACAATTGTCTCATCAGCTCGTGTTGCCTACGGGGGAGCTTTCAAGAACCAGAGAGGATTGTCTGTAGGCAAGGTGAAGATTGTTACGGAGTACCAGGGATTACGTGCTGGCCCAGTTATGCATGGCTCTGCTGAGAAAGGCGGCCATGTTAGATTCACTTGTAACATTACAAACTTTGACCAAAGCACCAAGGTGACATGGTACTTTGGCAACCGCCAGTTACATTCAAGTTCTAAGTATGAGATTTCATACAACAACGGTTTTGCCAGTATCTATGTGAAGGACATTGAAGAGTGTGATGATGGCTTGTATAGATGCAAGGTGTTAAGTGACGACGGCGAAGATAGTGCTTATGCTGAACTCTTTGTTGAGACAATAAGGTGCATCAGGCAACACTATGTCGGTCGCTCCATCAAGAAACTGAGAAGGAGGGTGGAAAAAACCCTCCTTCTCTACAGACCACCAGAGTTCACCCTGCCTTTATACAATCGCGCAGCGTACATTGGCGAACATGTGCGCTTTGGTGTCACCATTACTGTGCATCCTGAGCCTCATGTTACATGGTTGAAGAATGGAGAGAGAATCAAGCCAGGAGATGATGACACCAAGTACACGTTCACAAGTGATAAGGGTCTCTACCAGTTGATGATCCACAACCTCGATATGAGCGATGATGCTGAATACACTGTGATGGCAAATAACAAGTTTGGAGAAGATAGCTGCAAGGCCCGCCTTACTGTAACACCTCACCCTGTGACCGAGGAAACTATGAAACCCACATTCAAACGTCTGCTCACTAATGTTGAGTGCACAGAAGGAGAGAGCATCCGCTTTGATGTCAGAGTGTCTGGAATCCCCAATCCTTCTTTGAAATGGGAGAAGGAAGGTCATCCTCTCCAGTTTGGTCCAAAGACAATTGTCATTCAACAGGATGTTGACCACTTTGTCCTGTACATCAGAGAGACTTTACTTGAGGACTCCGGTGTCTACAAAGTGACTGCAATCAACTCTGCTGGCTCTGTGAGTTGCCAGGCAACCCTGAAGGTGGACCGCCTCACATATACCAGAAGAGAGTACAAGACTGAAGAAGAGAAACATAGACATATCCAGAAGCAAATAGAAAAGACCAACAAAATGGCTCAGCAGATTGTCGCCACAGAGGATCTTGTGCCTCTTAACCCAACAGCCCAAGAGGCTCTGAAATTTGCTGCAGACATGTACAAGCCTGCAGTCAGCACCAAGAACATTGAGGGCGAGTTTGACATTTCAGTTGTGAAATCAGAGACTAAGAAACTGGAAGAAGAGCGAAGGATTTTCATGCCATATGAGATCCCTGAGCCTGTGGTTCATGACCCTAGAGTGCTTGATGAGGACAAATTTATCAAACAATTTGTTCCACTCTCTGACATGAAGTGGTACCGGAAATTGAAGGACCAATATATGATTTCAGAGAGGACGGAGAGAATTGTGCAAAAACGACAACGGCGAATTCGCCTATCTAGGTGGGAACAGTTTTACGTCATGCCCCTTCCCAGAATCACAGACCAGTACAGACCAAGATGGCGGATTCCAAAAATAACTTTAGATGATTTGGAGATCGTCAGACCTGCCAGGCGTTCACCGTCTCCAGAGTCCGAGATTTCATTCAGATCCCGGAGAAGATCTTTGGGCGATCTGAGCGATGAAGAGCTGCTGATGCCTGTGGATGACTATCTGTCTTCAAGGAGAACTGAGCAAGATAGAATGATGCTTGAGGATGAATTAGAACTAGGTTTCTCTGCCTCCCCTCAAGCAAGTCCAGTTCGCATTGAACGTCGAGCTGTGCAGCATGAATCTAGGTTGCAGCAGGTCAGGCATGAAGCTATGGAGGTCACAGAGACAAAGAAAAAACGTACCATATCTCAGTATATGAGAAGGAGGCGCTCGCTGTCCCCAACATACATTGAGCTAATGCGTCCAGTCTCTGAGCTGATCCGTCCTCCTCGAACACAGCCAGTTGTAGATGTAGAAGGCGAGGTCATAGAGAGACGATCCCCCACACCAGAGAGAACGCGGCCCCGCTCTCCTAGCCCCATTAGATCTGTTGAGAGGTCATCCCGTTCCTCCTCCCGATTTGAGCGGTCTGCCCGTTTTGATATCATGTCCCGCTACGAAGCCAAAAAGGCAGCTCTGAAGTCTGAGAGGAAATATCAAGTTGTTAGTCAGACGCCGTTCAGCCTGGATCACGCTCCCCGGGTGACAGTCAGGATGCGCTCTCACCGTGTGCCAGTCAGTCACGACACCAAATTCACATTAAACGTCCAATCAAAGCCTGAACCCGAGGTGAAATGGCTCCACAACGGAACTGAAATCTGTGAAAGTAGTGACAAATATGTATTTAGCAACATGAGTGGCGTTTTGACCATCACCATCCTGGACTGCCAAGAAGAGGACAGTGGTACATATCGCTGCGTTTGCTCTAACTCCAAAGGAGACGCCTCAGACTATGCCACCCTCGATGTGTCAGGCGGCGCCTACACAACGTTTTCATCCCGTCGCAAGGATGAGGAAGTCCCTAAAGCGCACGTCCCTGAAGTCACTCGAATTGATCACTATCACTCCTCCTATTTCAAAACTGGCTATGAATCCCAGACCCACTTAGAAGTGGAAGAGAGTAAGACAAAAATCACTGAGAAACGCGAAGTCGTCACAAGGGAAAGATATGGGGCTTCTTCTGAGAGATACTCATCTGCTGAGCGGTATGAACCATCCATCAAGTATGGTTCTACTGAATACTTGTCATCTGCCTCTTCCTACTCTTCAGACAAGTTTTCTTTGACTGAAAAGCAAGCTACAGCAGAAACTAAGTCAAAGTATTCTTCTGCTGAAAAAGTTACAGTCCAAAAGGTGAGAACCTCTGTTCCAGCCAGAATCCTCACTAAGCCCCAATCTGTGACAGTAACAGATGGTGAGACAGTCCGATTCTCCTGTGATATCGATGGAGAGCCTGCACCTTCCGTAAACTGGATGCATGAGGGTAGAACTATAGTCTCTTCCCACCGTGTAATAGTCACTACTACTCAGTACAAGTCCAACCTGGAGATCTCCTCCGTCATATCCTCAGATGAGGGCAGTTACACAGTCATCGTAGAGAACTCAGACGGCAGGCAGGAGGCTCAGTTCACTTTAACTATCCGCAGACCAATTCCCAAAAAGGTTAAGAGCATCAAGTCGCCAGAACCACCTTTGAAGTCCCCTGAGCCTTCAGTCCCAACGCCACCACAGTATGTTACCTCCCCTATTTCCAGTGTGAAGACACCAGAACCTGGAGTCAAGTCTCCTGCTCCCAGCGTGAAGTCACCAGAACCTGGGGTCAAATCCCCTGTTCCCAGAATGAAGTCACCAGAACCCGTTATAATATCCCCTGACTCCCGTGTGAAATCACCAGACTCCCTTGCTCCGAGTGTGAAGTCACCAGAACCCAGCATTAAGTCCACAACCCCCAGTGTGAAGTCACCAGAACCGAGAATCAAGTCTCCTGCATCCAGTGTGAAGTCGCCAGAGCCCGGCATCAAGTCTCCTGCACCCAGTGTGAAGTCACCAGAGCCCGGCATCAGGTCTCCGGCCCCCAGTGTGAAGTCACCAGAACCCAGTATCAAGTCTCCTGAATCCTCGATTGAATCACCAACACCCAGTGTGAAGTCCCCAGAACCAGGAGTCAAATCACCAGTTTTGAAAGTGAAGTCACCAGGTTTAAAGTCACCAGCTCCTGGTATCAAATCTCCTGAACCCGAGGGAGTTAAATCTCCCAGGGGTGTAAAGTCTCCTGAACCAGCCGAGGGAGTTAAATCTCCCAGGGGTGTAAAGTCTCCTGAACCAGCTGAGGGAGTTAAATCTCCCAGGAGTGTAAAGTCTCCTGAACCAGCCGAGGGAGTTAAATCTCCCAGGGGTGTAAAGTCTCCTGAACCAGCCGAGGGAGTTAAATCTCCCAGGGGTGTAAAGTCTCCTGAGCCAGGACCTAAGTCACCACCACAGCTTAAACCTGCTGAGCAGGTAAAGTCACCTGAAGCTGAGTCACTGCGAGGTGTCAAATCCCCTGAACCTGCAGGAATCAAGACACCTTCAGGCATCAAGTCTCCAGAACCTGCTGGCACCAAAACACCAAGATGTATCAAGTCTCCAGATCCATCTGTTATCAAGTCACCAAGGGCTGTAAAGTCCCCAGAGCCTGAGGGAGTCAAATCCCCATCCAGAATTAAGTCTCCACCTCCCGTACTGTCGCCCAAGAAGGTCCTGTCACCACCTCCTATCAAATCTGAAAGCACAGAGCCGCCCAAAGTGATAAGTCAACTAGCGGCTGAGGCCTCTGAAGACTTGGTGAAGATGTCTTGTGTTTGCGAGAGTGGCGTCAATGAGGTGTCATGGTATTACAATGGGAGGAGACTTTCAAAGAGCAGCCGTTTTGAAATGAGGTACTCAGAGGGCTCCTGCAGCCTCTTTATTCACGACCTGACAGACAGTGACCAGGGAGAGTACACGTGTGAGGTGATATCAGAGGGAGGAGTCTCAAAATCCTCCTTCTCCTTCACTGGACAAGTGTACAAATCCATTCGCATGAAGATCACAGCTTACCAGGAGCAGCAAGTGGCACTTAAAGGTAAGCAACGAGTCTCAAGTCACTTTACAGGGCCTTTCTTTTGAAGGTTTATACACACGCCTTTCTATTTCAACCCTCACTAGGTTCCACGATGATGAGTCACAGGGAGTCATCCTCGTCTAGCCTGGCCTCCAAGATGAAGAGAGAAGTTCGCACAATGGAAGAATCGTCTTCCTTTTCCTCCTCCTCAGCCCAGCAGGCAATGTCCTCCATGAAGGAGTCCAGTTCCTTCAGCAGCATGGCCGCTGAGATGAAGTTTGAGACCATGTCCATGTCCAGTATGTCTTCCATGACCTCAGAGTCATACGCCCTGAGCTCCAGCAGCCTCGCAGAAATGACCTCACACATGGCGGGATCCTCCTTCAGGGCCATCGGTACGACTTGAGGACTCTCAGCCGTTGTACAGTTTCTGAGTGTCAAATAAATAATAAACGCTGGCTCATGACTTTTGCAGGTTCTGCTCCAAGAATCGAGGCGGTGCCAGAGGACATTAGCATTGAGGCTGGCAAAGTCTTGACGGTGTCATGCGCCTTCTCGGGCGATGCCAAACACATTGAGTGGTCTCGCGCAGGCAAAAAAATCGAGGTGTCATCCGGCGGTCGCTTCCACATTGAGACCTCGGAGGACCTGACCACCCTTATCATCACGGGGGTAAAGAAGGAAGATGCTGGAACCTACACGCTCAAACTGTCCAACGAGCTGGGATGTGACACCGCCACAGTTCAAATCAGCATTCGATCGGTGTAAAAAAAAAAAAATGATATCGAAGACTATTTGAATACCCCTTCTACCCTTTTCCTTGTCTTTTTATTTATGATTTAAGCTAACTCTTTTACTCGATAAAGACCTAAGATTTATCTTCTTGTAAATATGAACTATTTTTGTACCAAACGTGACGTAAACGTTCATTGATGCCAAACTCAAGTGTCATCATGTAATGAGATGTGATGACACTTTTGCAGTGACATGTACATAATGTATATAGCCGGATTTCACGGTTATGAAAGATGTATGCATTGTTATTTATGACAATAAGAAGAAGTTTAAGAAGCAAACCAAATATGGTTTGACAGGAGAAAGTTCCATGTGGAACGAATACCCTGTTAAACGGAGAAACTAAACTGTGTGCCTCAACGCTACGTTGAAGTCTAAGATTGCCTCAGCAGGTAGAGCTTCTCCCTGCTGACGTTTACTCAACTTGAGACAAAAAACACGAGCGCGAGATCCCGAGCGCTGTTTGCGTCCACCCTCAACGTAAGCAGCGCAACCGGACCTCACGTCGCGATAGATTACGTCGTACTGCCATTTCGATGACACGCTCACAGTGCGAGCGGCCTGCACTGTCTGAGCACGTGTTTGTTTTGATGTAGGCGCTCGGCCTTTGACCGCGAGCGTCCGCCGGGGCTTTCTCCCTCCTTCCATCAACCTGGCCAATCACTCGTGGAGAGTCCTCGTTGCGCTCGTAGCCAAAGGCAGAGCCTCCCACTGGAGGTATGCAGCGTGTTTGTGTGTTAGTGTGTAGACGTTGAGCTGACGAGCACCGCCCAACGTCATCGGCGGCACCAGCGAGGGTCTCCTCGCTCCGAGCTTGTCTTTGCTTTGATTGACTTCCTGAGTTGAGCTGCCTCCTTGAATTTATCCCCATTACTGATTGAATAAAGTTTGATTATCAGCACAGCAAGGCGCCTGAGTGTCAGTCAATATCATATCCTACATCATCCCGTATCAATCTGTATTTAATGATAACATAGATTTGGTATATTTTTTTCCAGAAATGAATTTGGCAACAAAGTCAACAATCCAAGCAGACGGTCCCCCTGACCACATCAAACCAAAACCAGACTAATGACTTTTAATAATAATAATAATGGATTAGATTTTATATCATGCATTTCTATTATTAGATACTCAAAACGCTCACAGAGAAGTGGGAACCAATCATTCATTCACACCTAGTGGTGGTAAGCTACATTTGGCCCCTCTGACCACCACCTATCATTCATTCACCAGTGTGAGCAGCACCAGAGGAAAGGGTGAAGTGTCTGGCCCCTCTACCCACTACGCCATACCGCCCCAAAGAATCTTTTAATAATAATAATAATAATTTTGTACTTGTATAGCGCTTTTCTACCCCTTTTTTTTAAGGAGGCCAAAGCGCTTTGAAAGTATTTCCAAAATTGCCCATTCACTCACCAGGTCCCATCAGGAGCAAGGGTGAAGTGTCTTGCTCAAGGACACCACGGACATGACTAGGATGGTAGAAGGTGGGGATTGAACCAGTAACCCTCAGATTGCTGGCACAGCCACTCTACCAACTTCGCCACGCCGTCCCCTCGTCTTTTGACAGACCAGAGTACTTTTTCAAATTTTCTTATAATCATACCTTATTTTTGGTATATCGGATGGAACCTTTACCTACCTAAAATACCCAAAATATGGTCTGAGTAAAAAAACATTTGAAAAATTATATGAATAAGAAGATATAATGAACCTTTTTGACAGACCAGAGTAGTCTATAAGGCAGGGGTAGGGAACCTATTGCTCGCGAGCCAGATGTGGCTCTTTTGATGACTGCATCTGGCTCTCGGATAAATCTGAGCTGACACTGCTTAACACAATAAGTAATGAATAATTCCATTTGTACTCAAAGTGTTAAAATTAACGTTCAAAATATAAAACATGCTCATGCATTTGAATCCATCCATCCTTTTTCTACCGCACTTGTTCAAGAAGTTACATTAAGGGAAAGAAGTGATTTATTTATTATTGGTTAGTTCAGGGCTTCTTCAGACCACCAAGCACTGACATGAGAGCCTGTTTCAGGGTTACAATATTTTTTTATTTTTCAAAAGCCTCTCAGTTGCTTTCCAGCAATTGTCTTTTTCTCTTTCGTTCTCGCTCGCTCTCTGGCTCCAGCCCCAACCCTGTCTCCACTCCTGACTGCTGCTTATAAACAGCGCGACAGGTGATTAGATAAAAAGGCCCAGGTGGGCCTTCTACGCACCTGTCACTGATTTCGAGGCCGGTCCTGGCAACACCCCGCTTTGCTGCAGGCCCGCAGGCCACGCCACCTCCACAGTTAGCTTCAAAAGGCCCGCAGGCCACGCCACCACCACAGTTAGCTTCAAAATAACAATGTTATCACAAAGAATTAAAGACCTATTATACTCTAGAAATGTTGGTCTTACTTAAAAATGCACACGTTTAGTTGTGTTCAGTGTTAAAAAAAAATATTCTATGGCTCTGACGGAAATACATTTGAAAATATTTGGCTTCTTGGCTCTCTCAGCCATAGGGCTTCAAACTAATCAGATTTACCTGTAGTCTCAAGCATGATTATGGCTGATGTTATGGCCAAAGACGCCAGCAGAGGGCAGCACACACCAGACTGGAGTCAACACGCTCATGGCTCATCAGCAGTGACGTGACGCAAACAATCACAAACGTGTGTTTAAGGTTTATCATGATTGTCGTGACATGATGGACATTGTGGTGTTTGTTGTGTTGGTGTCTTCAGCTCAGGCCCTGCTTGATGATGCCGAGCAGAACACACACACACACACACACACACACACACGCGACCATGGACCATGAAACTGGTGTGTGAGCTGGAAGCCTTATAAAGACAAAGCATGCTGACACACACACACTTACACAAAAAAGCTGAAGTCCACCCAAGAAGGGCATGGACTGCAAATCGGTGTGCATTTGAACGTCTAACTCTGTGAATACATTAGGACACACTAAAGACATAGAGCGGACACTTGGACATATTTGGGACATAAACACACAATGACAATAGTTCTACCTAGTGAGGACATTTAGACATATCCTGAAAATTTAGACACACTGCTGACATTTGGACCTAATGAAGATATTTAGACATTTTGAAGGCATTTAAAGGCCTACTGAAACCCACTACTACCGACCACGCAGTCTGATAGTTTATATATCAATGATGAAATATTAACATTGCAACACATGCCAATACGGCCTTTTTAGTTTACTAAATTGCAATTTTAAATTTCCTGGGACTTTTTTCTTAAAAACGTCGCGTAATGATGACGTGTATGCGTGACGTCACGGGCTGTTCTGAATATGAGCGCTGCACACACACACAGCTAAAAGTCGTCTGCTTTAACGGCATAATTATACAGTATTTTGGACATCTGTGTTGCTGAATCTTTTGCAATTTGTTCAATTAATATTGGAGAAGTCAAAGTAGAACAATGGAGTTGGGAAGCTTTAGCCCAGTGGTTCTCAACCTTTTTTCAGCGATGTACCTCCGGTGAAAATTTTTTTGATTCAAGTACCCCCTAATCAGAGCAAAGCATTTTTGGTTGAAAAAAAAGATAAAGAAGTAAAATACAGCACTATGTCATCAGTTTCTGATTTATTAAATTGTATAACAGTGCAAAATATTGCTCATTTGTAGTGGTCTTTCTTGAACTTTTTGGAAAAAAAGATATAAAAATAACTAAAAACATGTTGAAAAATAAACAAGTGATTCAATTATAAATAAAGATTTCTACACATTGAAGTAATCATCAACTTAAAGTGCCCTCTTTGGGGATTGTAATAGAGATCCATCTGGATTCATTAACTTAATTCTTAACATTTCTTCACAAAAAAAGAAATCTTTAACATCAATATTTATGGAACATGTCCACAAAAAAAATCTAGCTGTCGATGTTGTAAGCACAATACCAATGGGAGCAATTTGCAAAATGCGCAACCGCAAAATGCAATTTTGGAAATTGCTTCCAGCTATATATTGATTGTGTTGGAAGTTCTGGCTATTAACCCTAACCCTAGCCGGTGTTCTTCTTCTGTTCCATGTACCTTTCTGTGCAGAATTCCGCAAATTCTTCTTCAGCCGTCCTCAAACCACCCATTTGCACGGTCGCACCATTTTCAAACAAAATCTCGTCTTAAATCTTGTCTTGCGATATGCAAATTGCTTGCGCACAATAGAAATGACGTATAATTTGCAAAGTGCGCGAGATTGGTGAAATGCTTACAACATCAACACTGAATATTGCATTGTTGCATTTCTTTTCACAGTTTATGAACTTACATTCATATTTTGTTAAGTATTTTTCAATAAATATATTTATAAAGGATTTTTGAATTGTTGCTATTTTTAGAATATTTAAAAAAAATCTCACGTACCCCTTGGCATACCTTCAAGTACCCCCAGGGGTACGCGTACCCCCATTTGAGAATCACTGCTTTAGCCTTTAGCCACACAAACACACGGTGATTCCTTGTTTAAAATTCACATAGTTGAAACTTTACTATGGATCACAGCGGACATGGATCCCTACCACTTGTCAACCAGCAGGTTTCGGTGAGAAAATTGTGGTTAAAAAGTCGCCACTTACCGGATCTCAGCTGAGCTTGTGCCTCCCGTACAGCTGCCGTCGACTTCCCCGAGACACTGCGCGTCAACACCCGGCCGTGGACGTACACTTCCGACTATCAGGTACTGTTAAACTCACTAAAACAGTAGCAACACAATAGAAAGATAAGGGATTTCCCAGAATTATCCTAATAAATGTTTCTTAAAACATATGAATCTGTCTCAATGCAACGCGATTGCAATCACGTTTTTTTTTTTCTAGCCCGTCGCTATCAATATCTTCAAACACGAATCTTTCATCCTTGCTCAAATTAATGGGGAAATTGCCGTTTTCTCGGTCCGAATAGCACTTTTTGTTGGAGGCTCCCATTAAAAACAATGTGAATATGTGAGGAGCCATCAACATGTGACGTCATCTTCTGCGACTTCCGGTAGAGGCAGGGCTTTTCTCCACTTTATCGTAGATGTTCTCTACTAAATCCTTTCAGCAAAAATATGGCAATATCGCAAAATGATCAAGTATGACACATAGAATGGACCTGCTAGCCCCGTTTAAATAAGAAAATCTCATTAAACGGTGAGGACATTTACAAATAATGAGGAAAATTAAAAATAATGAGGCATAGTGAGGACTTTCAGACACATGAAGTACATTTAGGCACCTAGTACATTTACACAGTGAGGACATAATGAAGACTTTTACACACACTAAGGCTTCCTCCCACCTCTAAAAACATGCACCTGGGGATAGGTTGATTGGCAACACTAAATGGTCCCTAGTGTGTGAATGTGAGTGTGAATGTTGTTTGTCTATCGGTGTTGGCCCTGTGATGAGGTGGCGACTTGTCCAGGGTGTACACTGCCTTCCGACAGAAGGCAGCTGAGATAGCCTCCAGTGACCCCCCTGAACTGAATTCATGCATCTCTTATTCTTTTCAATAACATTGTTACTCTGAAGCTAACCAATAATAAATAAACTGGTGCGATAGAAACGGATGGATTAAAATGCATGAGAATGTTTTATATTTTGAACGTTACTTTTAACTCTGTGATTACCAGCGAAATTATTCATTACTTATCGTGTTAAGCAACGTCAGCTAAGATTTATCTGAGAGCCAGATGTGGTCATCAAAAGAGCCACATCTGGCTCGAGAGCCATAGGTTCCCTACCCCTGCTGTGAGTGAACGGGCAAATACAGGTGACAGACAGTTGTGATAGCCATTCATCACGAGTTGTTGTCAGTAAGGCCTTCTAGATGGCCTCACATTGAACGTGGCGTTTACGCGTCCGGTGATTGGATACTCATCGGGATAGTTAGCGGATGAATTTGAGAGACAGTTGCGATAGCCAATCAGGTCACAAGTTGTTGACAGTTGCTGTTCTCTTACCATTAAAAGTTGTAAACTCTAGTTTTTAAAGTGTGTCATGCTTGTCATTGTTACATGTGTATTTGTTCGCATCATGTGGTCAGGGCAGTTAACATATATTTGAGAAGCGTGTACTTTGAATCAAACTTTACTGCCTGGAATTTGCATAAGCGAGGCAGAGAATTTTACGGTATACGTTTTTTTTGTAATTGCTGACACGTTTTAATTGATTTTTAAATGCTGCATAAAATAACTTGTTTTGTATACTGTTGATGTGTTTCGATGTTCAGTGGGGCATAAATGTGTTCCTGTATAGTATTTCTGCAGCAATGGTCCTGTGGTGACATCAATTATGATATTTTGAGAGGTAATCTTTGAGGTCGGACATCACTTAAAGCCGGGGTGGGAAACAAAAGGCCCGCCACTGATATATACACATACAAATACATTCACACTAAGTAACATAATAACACACAAACACACACGCATACATACTATATATGTACACGAACATTCACACTAAGAAACACAGCAACACACACACATACACACAAACACTAACACACAATGGCCTTCACGGTGGCAGAGGGGTTAGTGCGTCTGCCTCACAATACGAAGGTCCTGCAGTCTTTGGTTCAATCCCAGGCTCAGGATCTTTCTGTGTGGAGTTTGCATGTTCTCCCCGTGAATGCGTGGGTTCCCTCCGGGTACTCCGGCTTCCTCCCACTTCCAAAGACATGCACCTGGGGATAGGTTGATTGGCAACACTAAATTGGCCCTAGTGTGTGAATGTGAGTGTGAATGTTGTCTGTCTATCTGTGTTGGCCCTGCGATGACGTTGCGACTTGTCCAGGGTGTACGCCGCCTTCCGCCCGGTTGTAGCTGAGATAGGCGCCATAGCCCCCAGCGACCCTGAAAAGGAATAAGCGGTAGAAAATGGATGGATGGACAATGTATATATATATAAATATACACATACATTTACATTAAGAAACACACACACACAAAAACACATTTTTTTTTTTTTTTCCAAGATGGCGCTGCTGTAGTGGCTGCTGTTGGCAGGAGCTCTGTGCTCTTGTGTCATCCTTTTGTGTTTCCCTCTTGTTTTCATGTCTTATTATATTTTTTTGCCTTTTGGTCCGGGACCCTTTGGGACTGTGTGACAAGGGGTGGCACTTTCGTGACCTCTGTGGTGCTTTTTTTTGTGGACTTCTGGATCTGCCTCCCGGGAGCCTTTTGGCCATGGAGACCAGCTGCTGGATCTCTGCTACACCAGAGTCAGTTTGGAGGGACTGGTGGAGATGCGGATGAGGGGACAGGACTGCAGAGTTTGGAGGGACTGGAGGAGGTGCGGATGAGGGGACAGGGCTGCGGAGCTAGCACTGAGCGCTGGGACGGAGAGGCTTCGTGGTTTCTTGGCTGGGTGAGCAGGTGTCGGACACCTCAGTCACCTTGGACGTATCCACGCTCATCCATGCGGACTGGACACTGGCCGAGAGTGGAGTCTGCTGTCTTGGTTGCTTTGTTGGGTCTGCTCCTGTCTCTGGCCATGCTCCCTCCACCCCAGCGGACGATGGCGTGGAGCACCGCAGAGGCCACCACAGTGGATATGTTTCTTTTAGTTTTTATTCATAGCTGTATGTAGAAGTGTCTGGTTGTATCTGCTGCTTTAATGTCTTTAATGTCCTCTGTGTTCTTTGATGTTTGATGTTTCCCTCTTACACACATGTAAGAGGGCTGTGTACCATGGCTATGAGTTGTTGTTTTTTTCCCTTGGCCTCAGTCTGCACCCCCACTCCAGGGCCCAGGCTAAGACCGTTTTTTTTATTTTATTTTAATCTTCTATTTTTTTCTCCCATTTTCTACCGTATATATATATATATATATGATATATATATATATACATATATATATATATTACACAATGTATATTTACACATTTACGCACATTCACACTAACAAACATTAACACACTACATGTATGTATATATATATATATATATATATATATATATATATATATATATATATACACATATATATACATATATACACATACATTCACACTGACAAACACACACAAGCACTAATAGACAATGTATATATATATATATATATATATACACACACACACACATTCACATACATTCACACTTACAAACAAGCACCAAGCACACACAAACACTAGTACACAACGTATATATATATATATATATATATATATATATATATATATATACACATATACACACATTCACACTAACAAACAAGCACACACAAACACTAATACACAACGTATATATATACACACGTACACACATTCACACTAACAAACACACGAGGGTATTCCTATTAAAGTCCATGTCAGTTTTAAACAAGTCTTTTTTTGTCATCTTCACTTCACTTTTACAAGCTTTTTTTACAAGTACACCGTGTGTGTGTGTGTGTGTGTGTGTGTGTGTGTGGGCGCGTGTGTGAATGCGTGCGTGTGTGTGTGCATGTGAGTGTGTGTGAGCGCGAGTGTCCTGGCTGGTGTTGACCATATATGGACTTTGGGTTTCCTTTTCTTTCATACAGCTAACACAGACAAGTGTGTGTGTGTGTGTGTGTGTGTGTGTGTGTGTGTGTGTGTGTGTGTGTGTGTGTGTGTGTGTGTGTGTGTGTGTCTAACGTGAGGGTCTGTGTGTGTGTGTCTGTGTGTGTGCATGTACAGTATAGGGGATGTGGGGACTACTACACTCTATGTGTAGGTGAATTGTATTATGTATAGAGTGTTAAAACACATAATACTGTACGTATATATTATGTATAATAATGTTACATTACAACGCATTATGATACATATACAGTACATTATGATACATTATACAGTACATGATGATACATATACATTATATTACAATACATTACAGATCAAAGGCCTTCTTTACTAAATCAAACCTGAGCGATTTGTTGTTTTCAAGTTTTCCATAAAAAAAAGTGTGTTGCTGTAAAAATGAGGAAGAAGCAGAGTGCAAACAAAAAGGTCACGTGAAAATCAAATGCCGACCAATCAATGAGCAGGAAGGCGGGGCTTGTCACTCCATCGCTGCTCTGACTTGTTTCCAATAACAACAAAATCTTTGTGTCCCCAAAATGGACGTGTGGCCACCTTTGTCAGGTCAAAGGTGACACTCTGCTGGAGGCGAAGCTGCTGATGAGACCTCAACTGTGCTACTACATATAAACGTGTGTGTGTGTGTGCGTGCATGCGTGTGTGTGTGTGCGCGCACATGCTCTGTCCAGAGAAATACTTCCTGTCTCCTCTCCAGGGATGAGGACAATTTACTTTGGCCTATTCCTGCCTCCTCATTTCCTGCGTGGATCTTTCTAAGAGGGCATCAACAACACCACACGCATTTCAACTTCTGGATCGTCGTTTCGGGGGTGGGGGGGGGGGGGGTTCCTCGTCAAAGTCGAACAAACGGTTCTTCATCCATCACGGAGTTCCTCTTTTTTTTTCCAGCCCTCCCCCATCGTCTTTCCCCCCTCCATCCCTCCCACGGGCCGTCCTACATGCCCACGTTCCCTAAAGCTCCTCTAATCCGACCATCGGCTCACCCAATCAGAGCCGCCACTTCCTGTTTGTCTCTCAGAGAGCTTAGGAGCCACCGTGAGTCCACCGGCGCTCACGCTGCGAGCGCCAGGCAGGCCGTCAGGTGTGTTGATGGTGACGTCACTTCCTGATCGAGTGTGTCCCCGCCATCACTCACTTGGGCTTCACAGGTGACATGTTTGACGGGGAGGAAGGCGGCGTCCGGCGGGACGGGCGACGTGGGAACCGGCGACGGCGTCTTCATGTGTGTTCTGGCTCAATGACCTTATTTGGCCACACCAGTCACTTGTGATGTAACATTTGGGGTGGACACCCCCCCAGCCCCCCCTCAACCCCCTTCAGCTAGAGGGGGCGTGGCCTTTCCTCTTCTTCCAGGGGCTTTAAGCCAGCTGTTTATTCTCTCGCTCCATCTGTCTGTGTGCTCGCTTGCCCAGAGAAGGGAGGCAGAGGAGGCAGAGGAGGCAGAGGAGTCGGACCACGGTGGCAGGAGGCCACGCAGGAGCAGACGGAGGGCCAGAAGAAGGAGGAGGCCACATCCCTTTGTAGAAAGCAGGGAGTTCAGCCGGGAGGAGGTGCACTAGAGGTGGGGCGGGGGGGCCGCAGCTCCACGTCCACTCGCCGCCGGGACGCCCAGCCGTCACCACCGATATCCGGACTAGGCTCGGGCAGCGAGGCCTCGCCGACCATGGATTTCAAGGCCAACCTGAAGGGGGTCAAAGATCGCAAGGCCAACGCCACGCCACAGGTGGACTTCCGTGGCGTCCTAAACAAGAAGAAAACCCCCGACACGCCCACCCCTGAGAAGAAGACGGCGAATGCGGACAAGAACGGCGAAGGCCACAAGGCGGCGGCCAACAACTGCGTGGACGGAGGCGGGCGCGGCGAGGCGCCCCAGTTCACCGAGAAGCTGAGCGACGCCACGGTGCTGGATGGACAACGTCTTCGCCTGCAGTGTCGTGTCTCCACCGCGGGTGACGGCGTGGCCAGCTGGACGCTGGACGGGAAACTCATCAAACCATCCAAGTTCATCGTCCTCGCCAATGAAGGTCAGAGGTCAACACACACACACACACACACACACTGTGAAGACTCTTAGCCCGCACGTCGCTAGGAAGTCACCATCAAACTTTGTTTGTTATGGAACAGGAAGTGTGAATGATGATGATGATGGGAATCCATCGTCATGTGACCGACACAACAAAATGTATCATTTCAACTACAGCAGCATTTTTGTTAGCATGCTAACAGTGTAGCAGTCCAGGGGACGAAGACGGGTTGGACCGTATCTCAATTGAATACTTAGTTCAACAAGAGCGGCAAAATGCAGTGCGCTCAAAATACCGAGTGCGCAACCCTGGACGATTACAACTTTCAAAAGTCGCCATCTTGGCTACGTAGCAAAAGGGGAGGGACCGAGGCTGTGTTTCAAATGGCGCTATTCTGTACTTATGCTAATTATTTTGAGCGCATAAGTGTGGCAAAATGCAGAGCACTGATACCATTTAAAGTACTGTATTGCCTTGAATTGCCGCCGGCGCGCTAATTAATTTAAAACCTCTTCTCCCTCCTGCGCTTACCAAAGGCATGGGGTAAAAGTAAGCATGCGCTAATTATTTTAAAACCTCTTCTCACTCCGGCACTTACCAAAGGCATGCAGTAAAAATTTGAGTTTGATGTAAGCTTGGACCTTAAATCCTACTGAATAGCTCTTAATCTTCTTCCCTTTATGCGATTTCAAATTATCGGTATTGAAACCAGCCTCCTCCATTTTGAAAATGATGACAGGGGAAGTGTTACTCGTAACGTCACGAGTTTGACCCGGCGGTAATACTAAACATGCGCTAATTATTTTGGGAAGCGAGTTTGACCCAGCAGTAATTCAAGGCAGGCGCATACTATATGCCTTGTGGCAATTCAAGGAAATACGGTAGTCCAAATAGTTGAACACTTCCAACCCATTTTGGCTATGTTAACAATAATAATGATGGCTTCACATAGAACTAAAGCATTGATGGTGGTAAGCTACATTTTCCACATCTGCCCTGGGGTAGACTGACGGAAGCGCAGCGACCAATTCGCGCCTATGGCCTCTCCGGCTACCACCAAACGTTCCTTCACAGTCGTGCACCAGCGTGAGCAAGGACTAGCTGGAACCGAACCTGGAACCCTCAAGTTTCTGGCACGGCAGCGCCACCATCTGAGCTACGCCGTACAATAACGGAAGGGGCGGGACTAACTGGTGGTGGTTGCAATTCGCTGTGAAGAAGGGTAAACGGGGGGAGTCATTTCCGATAAGTGCCCAATGGCGGTCAAAGATTTAGAAGAGGTCTACACAAGGCTCAGTGGCCTTGTGGTTAGAGCGTCCGCCCTGAGACTGGGAGGTTGTGAGTTCAAACCCCGGCCAAGTCACACCAAAGACTACAAAAAATGGGACCCATTGACTCCCTGCTTGGCACTCAAGGGTTGGGATTGGGGGTTAAATCACCAAATTATTCCTGAGCGCGGCACAGACAGCTGCTCAGAGCTCCCCTCACCTCCCAGGGGGTGAACATGGGGTTGGGTCAAATGCAGAGGACAAATTTCCATCAATCAATCATTCAATGTTTACTTATATAGCCCTAAATCACAAGTGTCTCAAAGGGCTGCACAAGCTACAACGACATCCTCGGTTTAGATCCCACATCAGGACAAGAAAAAACTCAACCCAATGGGACAACAATGAGAAACCTTGGAAGGGACCGCCGACGTGGGGACCCCCCCAAGGCGACCAGTGCAATGGATGTCGAGTGGATCTAACATAATATTGTGAGAGTGTAGTCCAGGGGTCACCAACCTTTTTGAAACCAAGAGCTACTTCTTGGGTACTGATTAATTCAAAGGGCTACCAGTTTGATACACACTTAAATACATTTCCAGAAATAGCCAATATGCTCAATTTACCTTTAACTCTATGTTATTATTAATAATTAATGATATTTATCTTTGTGGAAACACTGATCATCTTAATGATTTCTCACAATAAATATATATTTTTGATGACATGTTTTAAATAGGTTAAAATACAATCCGCATTTTGTTAGAATATATAACAAATTGGACCAAGCTATATTTCTAACAAAGACAAATCATTATTTCTTCTAGATTTTCCAGAACAAAAATTTTAAAAAGAAATTCAAAAGACTTTGAAATAAGATTTAAATTTGATTCTACAGATTTTCTAGATTTGCCAGAATATTTTTTATGAATTTTAATCATAAAAGTAAGTTTAAAGAAATATTTCACAAATATTCTTCGTCGTAAAAACAGAAGCTAAAATGAAGAATTAAATAAAAATTTATTTATTATTATTTACAATAAAAAAAAATGAATTTACTTGAACATTGATTTAAATTGTCAGGAAAGAAGAGGAAGGAATGTAAATGCCCAAAAGGTATACGTGTTTAAAATTCCTAAAATCATTTTTAAGGTTGTATTTTTTCTCTAAATTTGTCTTTCTGAAAGTTATAAGAATCTAAGTAAAAAAAAATTCATGGATTTATTTAAACAAGTGAAGACCAAATCTTTAAAATATTTTCTTGGATTTTCAAATTATATTTGAGTTTTGTCTCTCTCAGAATTAAAAATGTCAAGCAAAGCGAGACCAGCTTGCTAGTAAATAAATACAATTTAAAAAAAATAGAGGCAGCTCACTGGTAAGTGCTGCTATTAGAGCTATTTTTAGAACAGGCCAGCGGGCTACTCATCTGGTCCTTACGGGCTACCTGGTGCCTGCGGGCACTGCGTTGGTGACCCCTGGTCTAGTCCATGGTGGATCTAACATAATAGTGAGAGTCCAGCCCACAGTGAATTTCACCACACCCAATGTGTGTGTGACGATCGTTGGGACTTTAACTTTAACTGTCAGAACTGACGCACTTATTGACGTGTACTCATGGACTAAATGACGTCACGCAGGAATGAATGAACGCCAAAATAGGTCAACGAGTTGATTTTTTTCTTCGTGTGTGTTCACAGGGGGCCTCTGCTCGCTGACCATCGACAAAGCTCTCCCAGAAGATGAAGGCCAGTACAAATGCAAGGTGGAGACCTCTGCGGGCCACGCCGAGTGCTCTTGCATGGTCCTGGTGGACGGTGAGAACGTCTTCCTTTACTATCACACGGGCGGAGACCCGGGGTCGGAAAAGACTCTATAGAATTGAGGTTTGTCTTTTACAGACCCTCCAGAAAACTCTCCGGCAGACAAAAATTCCAAGAAGAAGACTCCGACCTCAGAGAGTGAGTTTCCAAAATATGCAGCAGCAGCAGCCTCGCTCCTTTTGTCCCAATAAGGAGCTGCAGGCAGGGATCACTGCTTCCCACTGCAAACCCACACACACACACTGACACGCACACACACACACACACACACTGGCAAGGCTGATGTTGCTATTTTAAATCGTCTCTGTGTACATTTGTTAGCGTGAGCACATTCATCAGTGTCACATGGTACATTGTAACTGTCACCCCCTACAGGTCTGAACAGCACACGCTCATGTCTTTACCTCGCACCTGTGTGTGTGTGTGTGTGTGTGTGTGTGTGTGTGTGTGTGCGTGTGTGTGTGTGTGTGTGTGTGTGTCTGTGTGTACAAATTTAAGTGCACGTGTGCGATTGTTCCAGGCTGATAGCATGGTGCTAGCTGTTGAAACAAAAAAAAATACTCAGTGGCCTAGTGGATAGAGTGTCCGCCCTGGGATCAGTAGTTTGTGAGTTCAAATCCCGGCCGAGTCATATCAAAGACTATAAAAACGGGACCCTCTCCTGTCCAAGGGCAAAACCTAGTAACTCACCTCTACCTGATTTTGAGAAAACAAAGGAAAACCAATCTATTTTGATGCTGTCTTACAAAGATCTACAAAGTCATCAAACGTATAGATGTTTTCTTGAGCTTTCGTTTTCTTGCCGATTGAGACATGGATTGAATCTGCTCTCATGAACGTGTGCCCTTTCTCCAGATATTTTATCACAATCTCGGGTGGGCCCCATTCTGCGTTTGCACATTGGGCAAGAGCCGTGTACAGCCTCCAGTTTTTATTTTGACCTCCACAGTTATCTGCCCAAAAGAGTATGCAAGGGGAAGAATCAAGAACAATACATTTAATGAAGGTGCTTGCAACGTCCTGGGCCAATCTTCCAAATATCCCCTCGTGCCATATCACAAAATCAGGTTGACCGTCAGCCCCCATTCGTGCAAATGTCTCATTAAAGACAATAAGGCGACTGACAAAGAAGCTCCGATTGGTCCCTTGAGATACTAGGTTTTTCTGTTGTATCTACGCGGTTATGTGGTAGTTGCTAGTTCCTGCCATGCTCGTAACAGCTTACTTACGGAACAAATTACAATTTCGCATACACTAATGTGAAGCATATCACCTAGGAACTCCAAAATTATTATCAGCTCAGTTTTGACCAAAATTGAGTTACTGGGTTTTGCCTTTGGACTGGAGCATTACCTCCCTGCTTGGCACTCAGCATTAAGGGTTGGAATTGGGGGTTAAATCACCATAAATGACTCCCGGGCGCGGCACTGCTGCTGCCCACTGCTCCCTTCACCTCCCAGGGGGTGATCAAGGGTGATGGGTCAAATGCAGGGAATAATTTCGCCACATCTAGTATGTGTGTGACAATCATTGGTACTTTAACTTTAACTTAAAATAGACATTTAAGCATCCCTATTAACACCAGCATCCCTATTGACTGTTGACGTCCTACTTGCTTGGCAAGACAAGGTAGAGCTAGACTAGCAGAGGTCCATCATGGAGGTGATTGGAAAAATGGATTCGGTGATGCGAGAACAGGAAAGGATGCCCAAATATGGTCACGCGCAAGCCTGGCAACCAGTAGCTCACACACTCATGTTTTGGTCTTCAGGTGAAGCTCGCATAAAGAAACCCACAGCCAAGACGCCTCCCAAGCAAGGTAACACACACACCAACACGCACACACACACACTCACACACAGGTAGTGACGCGTTGTGTGTGTGTACAGCGCTGCCTCCGCTCATCCTTCAATTCCCAGAGGACATGAAGATCCTGGCAGGAGAGAAGGTGGAGATCCCCTGCAAGTTTTCTGGCGCGCCGCCTATCAACTGCACCTGGCTGAAGTTCAGGAAGCCTGTGAGTACCCTCCCAGACCGATGCTACCAAGTTGCAACGCATGTAAACGTGCACGCGCACACCTGTGTTCAGATCCAGGAGGGCACGCCGGAAATCACCATCACCAGCACAGAGAGCAGCAGTCACTTGACCATCTCTAGTGGCCAACAGGAGCATTGCGGCTGCTACACCATCGAGCTGAGGAACCAATATGGCCTCCGACAGGCGGCACTCAACCTCACCATCGTGGGTAAGCGTCACTGCGCCCTCCTTTCCATGCACCCTGACTCAATTCAGTAGGTAGTCTGGGTCCCGAATGGTATGTGTGCACCTTCAATAGTCGCCATCTTAGCATACAGTCTTGTAATGAAGGCAAGACATGACGTAAATGTCGATATTAGCTATACTAACCTACTATCCAAATGACTATCTGACGCGGATCTTCATTGATAGAGATGTTGAAATTTTGATATTGATTCTACACATTTTTACAACATTGGAATGGAAAACATTAGTAAAATGGAGGCTTCCCAGAGAGTGAGATAACTCCTGGAAATTACTGTCTTAGAATGGCCAACGGTATACATGTGTGAGTCCAGGTTAAAGGCCTACTGAAACCCACTACTACCCACCACGCAGTCATGCCAATACGGCCTATTTAGTTTACTAAATTGCAATTTTTAATTTCCCGGGAGTTTCGCCTTGAAAACGTTGTGTAATGATGACGTGTACGCAAGACGTCACGGGTTTTTAGGAAGTATGAGCGCTGCGCACACACCCAGCTATAAGTCGTCTGCTTTAAAGGCATAATTACACAGTATTTTGGAGAACTGTGTTGCTGAATCTTTTGCAATTTGTTCAATTAATATTGGAGGAGTCAAAGTAGCAAGATGGAGTTAGGAAGCTTTAGCCTTTAGCCACTCAAACACACGGTGATTCCTTGTTTAAAATTCCTGGAGGTGAAAATTTACTATGGATCGAAGCGCGGTCAAGAGAGCATGAAACACGACGAAATGTCAACCAGCAGGTTTCGGTGAGAAAATTGTGGTTGAAAAGTCGCTTCTTACCGGAGAAAAGCTGAGCTTGCCCCGTCCATAGCTACCGTCGACTCCCCTGAGACACTGTGCGTCAAGACACCCGTGGATGTACACTTCCTACTATCATCCATCCATTTTCTACCGCTTATTTCCCTTTTGGGGTCGCGGGGGGCGCTGGCGCCCATGTACTATTTAACTCACTAAAACACCAGCAACACAATAGAAAGATAAGGGATTTCCCAGAATTATCCTACTAAATGTGTCTAAAATCATCGGAATACGTCCCAATGCAATCACGTTTTTTTTTTTTCCGTTTTTTTTTCCTAGTCCGTCGCTATCAATATCCTTAAACACGAATCTTTCGTCCTCGCTCAAATGAATGGGGAAATTGTTGTTTTCTCGGTCAGAATAGCAATTTTTGTTGGAGGCTCCCATTAAAATCAATGTGAATATGTGAGGAGCCCCCACACTTGCGACGTCATCATCTGCGACTTCTGGTAGAGGCAGGGCTCTTGTCTTAGCACCGAAAGTTGCGAACTTTATCGTGGATGTTCTCTACTAAATCCTTTCAGCAAAAATATGGCTATATCGCAAAATGATTAAGTATGACACAAAGAATGGACCTGCTATCCCCGTTTGAATAAGAAAATCTCATTTTAGTAGGCCTTTAAAGGAAACGACAGGCTGACTTCTTCTAATGGATTTATTACAACCTCAGCAAGTTGGGTAACGTTTGCTGTGGTCTGGAACAACATCGCGCACACGCAACTATTAGAAATGCAGCCAATATTACATACAGATAATGTGTGATGAGACATGCAACAATAAATTAAATACACAAAAGACATGAGGAAATTAAATGAGCTCAAATATACCTAGAAACAAGGCATAATGATGCAATATGTATATACAGTTAGCCTAAATAGCATATTAGCATTGATTAGCTTGCAGTCATGCAGTGACTTAAACAAGTTGAAAAACGTATTCGGGTGTTACCATTTAGTGGTCAATTGTACGGAATATGTACTGACCTGTGCAATCTACTATTAAAAGTTTCAATCAATCAATCAACCAATCAAACCAAATATGCCTGATTAGCACTCCAACAAGTCAATAACAACATCAAAGCTCACTTTTGTGCATTCACGCACAGCATAAAAGGTTTGGTGGACAAAATGAGACAAAGAAGGAGTGGCATAAATTATACATGTAAAGAAAACCGTCACAGTCCACACAACTACGGTGAGTTCAAGAACCGCCGAAATTAGTAGGACGAAACCGCGCTCGCCAAAAACTCTCATCAGTGAAGCATAAACACAAACATAATAAACAGTGGGATTTCTAACTCCAACAGAAACCAAATTAAAATAAATGATAATTTTCTTTATGCAATGATTTTCTATTTTCATACATTTCTGAAAATAGGGTGCAAATAAAGAAGGATGCACGAGAGAGCCGCGGGTTACCGACCCCCGTTTTAAGGCCTTGGCATCGATGCTTTCAAAATATTTGCCCAAATAAAAATGCCTGAAGGAAAGTCGGTGCTGTCTCGCTTCAATTCCTTAGGTCATCATGCTCAAGTCCTCCATGTTGGTTGACACGCAGCATGTCGGAGAGGTTCACGTTGTTTTGGGAACACAAACGCAGCCTTTGCAGCGGTGCGCTGGCTGTTTGATACCTTTTATGGCAGCAGAGCGAGCGCTCCACCGGTCACATGTTTCCTGTCAGCTCATCCTTCACGTGACCTCGACTGACCTCTGCCATGCCGTATAATCCTGACCAGATTTGCGTCCTGGAAACGTTCATCGAAGTCAAAAAAAAAAAGAGAACATTTTAGTAATTTAAGAAAGGACAATTTGAAAAATAAACCTCTTGTAAGCCCAAACGTCAAGAAACTACAAAAAATGGTCACCAGAATCTCCAATAATCCTGTTGATATCGTTCGTGTCTCCTCAGATAAACCCGACCCCCCAGCAAAGGTTCCGGCGACGTCAGATGTCAAGCGGGCTAGTCTGACGCTCTCCTGGTATGGTCCAACTTATGACGGCGGCAGCGCCGTGCAGTCGTACCACCTGGAGATATGGGACTCTGTGGACCAAAAGTGGACACAGCTGGTGTCCTGCAACAGCACATCCTACAACATCCAAGTGTGTCCATGTCCACGACTACGTCCATAGTTATACTGTATCTATGTCAATGTCCATATCTTCACCCATATAAATTCCCTTTCCTGAGTGTGAGCTCCACCCTTGAAACAAAATCGTCTCATCAACTTCCCGTTCACTTCTAGAATCTTCTTCCGGAACGCCAGTATAAGTTCAGGGTCCGAGCAGAGAACATCTACGGAATTAGCGAGCCGGGCGCTGAGTCAGAGGCTATAACAGTGGGCTTAGTGGACGATGGTAAGTCGTCACGCAGATAAACGTGGACTGATGCAATCTAAGTGGGCTAACATGTCCTTTACCTGTCCTGACAGAGAACCAGGATGAGGTGGAGGAAGAGGATGACGGTACAATACTCACATTTCCTGTTCTACTGTTGATGACATGGGGGGACAAATAGGGGTTGTTGTTCATAGTTAATGACGCCACCTTTGACCCTGTCTTCTTATGTGTCACACTCAGAGAAAGAGCCAGACTACAGACAGGTGGCGGTCCGAGCAGACGTGAAGGTGAAAGAGCTGTACGACGTGGAAGAGAGGCTGGGAACGTGAGACCCCGCCTGTTCATATTTCTGCTGCTTCTGGACAAGCAACTGACTCCATTAGCCGCTGCCCTGTATGCACAGAAGTCCCTAGTGAGTGAATGTGTTGTGTTGGCACGCAGGGGGAAGTTCGGACAAGTCTTCAAGCTCGTGGAGAAGGCCACCAAGAAGGTATGGGCAGGGAAGTTCATCAAAGCGTACTCAGCCAAGGACAAAGAGAACGTCCGGCAAGAGATTGGCATCATGAATAGCCTCCATCATCCCAAGCTTGTCCAGTGCATTGACGCCTTCGAGGGCAAGTCTGACATCGTCATGGTGCTGGAGATGTAGGTGATACAGCATTCCACTCTGCTGATCGGCTGACGGCAGACATCAATACACGAACAAACATTTTTCTTTCTAACAGCTTTTCTCCCTCTTACACGCTTTCTTTGTAATTTTCCCGCCTAACAAAATACTTCTGGAACGTGGTTTGTAGGATCTCTGGTGGCGAGCTGTTTGAGCGCATCATCGACGAAGACTTTGAGCTATCGGAGCGCGAAGTGATCAAGTACATGCTGCAGATCGTGGACGGGGTGGGCTTCATCCACAAGCAGGGCATCGTGCACCTTGACCTCAAACCGGAAAACATCATGTGTGTCAACAAGATGGGCAGCAAGATCAAACTCATTGACTTCGGCCTCGCCAGGCGGCTAGGTGGTGACACGCGTGGCAGCATTGGCAGTTATACAAAAATACCGCCTTTGACCTTGTGATCTCCTGCAGAAAATGCTGGAACTCTCAAAGTTCTGTTTGGGACACCAGAGTTTGTGGCTCCTGAAGTGATCAACTATGAAGCTATCAGTTACCCAACTGACATGTGGAGTATTGGAGTAATCTGTTACATCTTGTGAGTACCTCAGTCATTCAGTGTTGGAAAAAAGCTGTTATCTCTATGTGAAACTTTTCCCTGCATGCGTCCCAACAGGCTGAGCGGTCTCTCGCCCTTCATGGGCGACGACGACAACGAGACTTTGGCCAACGTGACTTCGGCCACGTGGGACTTTGAGGACGAGGCCTTCGATGAGATCTCGGACAACGCCAAAGACTTTATCACCCAGCTGCTGAAGAAGGACATGAAGTAAGGAGGTCTTCTAGTTTGAGGGGGGATAGCGATAAGAGAGCAACAAAACAAACGAGCTGTGTGGCGTTGCAGGACGCGTCTGACCTGTCCTCAGTGTTTTGAACACGCTTGGCTCAAGCAAGACACCAACACCATGAAGGCCAAGAAGCTGTCCAAGGAGAGAATGAAGAAGTACATCCTTAGGAGGAAATGGCAGGTAAACCGCAGGACATCTACCATCTCCAACACCATCTTCATGCTTGACACAGGAAGTGAATGCTTGTGGTTCCCTGGCAGAAAACGGGTCACGCGGTGCGAGCCATCGGCAGACTGTCGTCTATGGCCATGATGGCCGGGGTCAGCGCCAAGAGGGGCTCGCCCACTGAAGGTAGACCACAACTTCCCAGAATGTTGTTGAGGTTGGGTAATGTGTGAAAATAATGTCTTTGTAAAGTCGGAGATGGGAAGATGCAAGTAAACGAGAATGGGGGTTGGGTAACTTAGCTGCTACAGGGATGAGCCAACGTGGTTCTTGAATTGCGTGTGTAGAAGATAACCAGTTCCTGGAGTGCTTGGAGCTGGAGCAGAAAGTGGAGTGCAAGCCTACCTTCAGCGCGGTCATCAAGGACGTGGAGGTGGTTGAAGGCAGCGCCGCCCGCTTTGACTGCAAGATCGATGGTACCCACCAATCCCGCCTTTCTGAAGTCCTGTCCGTTCACGACGCTTAGCGCTCTTTACAATCGCAGGTTACCCCGATCCCGAGGTGGTGTGGTACAAAGACGAGCAGCCTATCAAGGAGACTCGACACTTCCAGATCGACTACGACGAGGACGGAAAATGCAGTCTGGTCATTTCTGAGGTCAGAGCTCAATGCTGGCCATTGCCATTGACACAAGTCACATTCCTGCTAGGAGGGGTAGGAATATTTAGACTCCTCACAATTCAATACAACTGTCAATCGATCATTAATGACATCTTAACTGGTTACTCTGCTAAAAGTTAGACTTGTGTTATTGTGTGAGTGCCCAAGCAATCACACATTTAGTATTCTACACCCGAAAAAGCATCTATTCAGTATTAATTTTCCGCCGCAAAAGTTAGCCGGAGGCCACAGCCCACAGTTTTCATCCAATAATAACCATTCAAGTCTCAAAACGTAATACGGGAATCGTGAGCCGATACAAATACTCGGTTTTCCCAAAATTCCAGGACTTCCCAAATATCCCTTCTTAGTTCAAACTGTTACTACGTCAACATTTTCCAACACCAGCCCATTCATATAATCGAGGCGAGGACAATTGTGCTTGTATCAATATTTTCAAAAATTCCCGGTTTTCCCGAAATTATTAGATTTCCAGGACATTTCAATCCAGATAAATGGGCATATTCCGAAGATCGATAATGCCCAAAATCTTGCGCCATTTTTTACCCGATTTAGACCTTTTAACAAGCCACACACCAGTGCTCTTTCGAGATATCAAAGGCATAATATATTTTCCATTTTCCAAAACTCCCCGTTTTCACAGAATTTTTCCCCATTGACAATGTATGGGCAATATACAAACTTCAGCATATCCCACATTTCACATCCCACATGAAGCGTTCCAACATCCACACACTCCACTCGTCCTGGACATTCCCTGTACGTCCCTGTTCCGAGGATTCCCTAATTTCCTGGAATTACCAGGAATTCCATTTAAAAGGGATGGGAATGGCCCTAGTGTGTGAATGTGAGTATGAATGTTGTCTGTCTATCTGTGTTGGCCCTGTGATGAGGTGGCGACTTGTCCAGGGTGAACACCGCCTTCCGCCTGATTGTAGCTGAGATAGGCACCAGCGCCCCCCGCGACCCCATAAGGGAATAAGCGGTAGAAAATGGATGGAAATGGATGGGAAATATACATACCTCTCAATATCCCACATTTCTCAACCCATTGGAACCGTTCCAACATCCACACACTCCACGCACCCTAGACATGCAAACAAGCATGTTTCCCTGTTCCGAGGATTCCCCAATTTCCTGGAATTACCAGAAATTCCATTTAAAAGGGATGGAAAATATACAAACCTCTCAATATATCGCATTTCTCAAACCATTCTAACCATTCCAACATCAACACACTCCACTCACCCTGGACATTCAAGCATTTCAGTTCCACTCACCCGTATGGGCGGTTTGCGCACATAGGTCAATGCAATTTCTAGTCCTTTTGTTGTTTCACTACCTCACTTTAAAGCAAACTTTAGTGGTTAGTGGTCCTCTCCTTTTGCTGTGTTTTTCTCTGTTTGTGTCAACGCTATTTCCACATTTTAGAATCTGCCTTCCTTTATTTAACACACTTAAAGGCCTACTGAAACCCACTACTACCCACCACGCAGTCTGATAGTTTATATATCATTGCAACACATGCCAATACGGCCTTTTTAGTTTACTAAATTGCAATTTAAAATTTCCTGGGAGTTTGTTCTTGAAAACGTTGCGTAATGATGACGTGTACGCGTGACGTCACGGACTGTTAGGAAATATGAGCGCTGCACACACACACAGCTAAAAGTCGTCTCCTTTAACCGCATAATTACACAGTATTTTGGAGATCTGTGTTGCTGAATCTTTTGCAATTTGTTCAATTAATAATGGAGAAGTCAAAGTAGAAAGATGGAGCTGGGAATCTTTAGCATTTAGCCACACAAACACACAATGATTCCTTGTTTAAATTTCCCGGAGGTGAAACTTTACTATGGCTCACAGCAGTCAAGCGAACATGGATCCCGACCGAATGTCAACCAGCAGGTTTCGGTGAGAAAATTGTGGTAAAAAGTTGCTTCTTACCGGAGATCAGCTGAGCTTGCACCGTCCATAAAGCTACCGTCGACTTCCCTGAGACACTGGCGTCAAGACACCCGTGGACACACACCTCCGACTATCAGTTACTGTTAAACTCACTAAAACACTTGCAACACAATAGAAAGATAAGAGATTTCCCATAATTATCCTAGTAAATGTGTGTAAAAACATCTGAATCCGTCCCAATGCAATCGCGTTTTTTTTTTTTTCTAGCCCGTCGCTATCAATATCCTCAAGCACGAATCTTTCACCCTCGCTTAAATTAATGGGGAAATTGTCGTTTTCTCGGTCCGAATAGCTCATTTTGTTGGAGCCTCCCATTAAAAACAATGTGAATGTGTGAGGAGCCATCAACATGTGACGTCATCGTCTGCGACTTCCGGTAGAGGCAGGGCTTTTCTGTTAGCACCGAAAGTTCCGAACTTTATCGTGGATGTTCTCTACTAAATCCTTTCAGCAAAAATATGGCAATATCGCAAAATTATCAAGTCTGACACATAGAATGGACATGTTATCCTCGTTTAAATGAGAAAATCTCATTTCAGTAGGCCTTTAAATAATCGATATTTAGATGTTAATTGAATCAGAATCCCAATCGTGATGCATTGAACAATCAATCATTCCCCCCAACCTTATACCTGCTTGTGTCGCCAAATTTGAATCTTCTTCACTGTGTTCCACAGGTGTCGGGAGACGACGACGCCAAATACACGGTGAAGGCGGTCAACAGTCTGGGGGAGGCCACATGCACCGCCGAACTGCTGGTGGAGGTGATGGCTGGGGAGGAAGAGGAGGAGGAAGAAGAGTGAAGCCACTTCCTTGCTGTGTCTCAATCGGCGCACTTCCGTACTTACACTTTTGAGTGCACGAGTGCGATCACAATGAGAAGTAAGTGGTCAAAATGGTGAGTGTGCGGTATTGGACATTAACTGTACCAGTCGCCATCTTGGCTCCATAGAGGGAAGGGGAGGGGCTTCTAAACTAAAAGCCCTCATTTGAAGCAGGGGGTTTGGGACAGAACTACACCGTCAAAATTGACCTGACTCGGTTGACTGACGGAAGTATTCCATTTGAGACACAGCCTTGGACTCTGACAGGAAGCAAGGAACCCCCCCTGGCAGGAAGCGGTGCACTTCTACTTCCTCTATGAGTCCAGGGAAAGGATGAAGGTGCCTGATATTCACAGAGCTGGCTCACATGACGCACAGCCAAGGTGGTGGAAAGTTAGACACCAAATCACAAGTTTGACTTTTAACTTAATGATCTAAAAAAAAAAAAAAAAAACGAGCTAACGGCACAACCTGCAGGTTGACCCAGCTCTGTCAATACATCCGGCGTGACAACTGTGATAATTATTATTTATAAGTACACCACACACAAACGTCTTTCTCATGTAGAGCGTAGCTTGGTTTGTTTTTGCGGAATGTGTGTAAGCCTTAAAGCGACGCCGTTGCCATGGTTTCCTTTTGGCTGCCTTCCAAACATGTTTGCTGTGTTCCCACTGGGTGACACTGTGCTTTCACCACATGGCCTCCTTCACACACTGATGACGATGATGCTCCCTGTCACGTGACACCGCATCACGAACAACGGGGATCAAACAAGTGGCCTTGCAATCACGAGACAGCCCTGAGCCAAAACTTGGTGTTGAAGCACACACATGATTTTTTTTTTTTTTATGGCTTTGTAAATGACGTCAGCACTTTCTATCAATACAATATTCACAGAATGGATTCAACTAAACCAGGGGTGTCCAAAGTCCTTTTATTGGCATGTGGTACATTGTAAAACCGCCAAAATGAAAATTATACTTTCAGAAATAATAGTCCTATAACACAAAGTGTATTTAAATAGGATTCATTTTTAAGATAGCAGGACTTTAATTGTCAATCCGGCCCCTACCTTGTCGGGTTTTTCAGTATGCAGGTTTTGGCCTAAAAGTCTGGACCCCCCTGTACTAAATATTTCACAGATATATGTGTTTTGTATATGTACATTTATTTCACGCACACACCGACCTTGGAGATTTGCCGCACATCACAGCTGGCAGGCATTTGTTTTTTTTCAACTAGTTGTGTATGAAGAAGGTTCTTGACTCGTTTGTACAATTCTATATGACTTTGACATGTATGACAACACTGCCGGTGTACTTTCTGACTAACACTTAAATAATAAAATAATCACAAACCAATGACTGTGGTGTTCATCTCCTCATTACACCTCACACTATTCTATTCTATTTTTATTTTCCTTTATTTAACCAGGTAAAAACTCATTGACATTCAAATCTCTTTGACACGAGAGTATTACGACTGGTTGGCATAGTGATGACAAATTTGTCCCTTCGTGGATGCGTCGACATGAACACAGCAACGGTAAGTTTAAATGATTTATTAAACTTAACAAAAGCAGGCTACGAACAAAAATACTGGAGTTAACAGACAAAACAAACCAAGGGCACTACCATAAAAGCTAGGAATAGAAAACAGAAAATCTAGGACTGGCACAAAGGCACACAAAAAGGAAAAACAATTCATCAGCGTGAGAGATGGAATAAAACAAAGGCTTAGCATGAAAAGCTAGCGAGAATATACATACTGTACGTGTAGAAGTCAGTCGTGAATGTTGCTTGAAGGCAAATTAGAGTCCCAGAAAGAATAAAGAAAAGGGGCGAGCTTAAATAAGGGACTTGGTTAGAAGAAACAGGTGTGCGTAGACAATAAGGGGCAGGTGAACTAATGAGCTACCATGGTGACAGACCAAACAGGAAAAAAAGACGTCAAACAACAGAGTGATACAAAAATGGAACAATAAGCAACAATATGTGGAGATCCGAGCAGCGGATCGCAACAGAGAGACCTGACCAAGAGTGCAGCAAAAAAACAACTTTCATCAATACAACAAAAACAAACAGTAGAAGTCACACACTAAACTTAAAAGCAAAAATTACTTACAACATAAACATAAAAGCATGCAATAGGTTAAAAAATATGTATACGTATATACAATAAAAGCAATTAAAAAAGAAGTATAGTGCCCATTAAAAACAGCTTCTCAATCTTTAGAATGTCCTAAAAGTCCCCCAAAGTGATGAGTTCAGGTAGCCTTGGATCCTTTTGTAATTTATCCCATGACCATAGCAGCAAATCTAAAGACTTTTTTTACTGAGACTTATGTTGGCTCTTGGAACCAACCAAGGATGTCCCGTGACCTTAAACTGTAGCGACTGGAGTCTCTACACATAAAAGAACACAAATAAGGAGGAACACTATGAAAATGTGTTTATGAACACACACAAACAAAAAAACTTGAGTTACAAGTTTAAATAAAGATAGAGATGTGGACAGTTCAATATGGACTGAAATTACTGCCCAAACTCCAAAAACACAAAAAATGGTTCACTCCAACCGTTTCGCAAGTAAAAAAAAAAAAAATCTGTTATTTGCGTATGGTGCATTCCACCAAAAATAACATAGAAGAAGAAGCAGGGTACTCCGGCTTCTTCCCACTTCCAAAAATATGCACCTGGGGATAGGTTGATTGGCCCTATTGTGTGAATGTGAGTGTGAATGTTGTCTGTCTATCTGTGTTCGCCCAGCGATGAGGTGGCGACTTGTCCACGGTGTACGCCGCCTTCCGCCCGATTGTAGCTGAGATAGGCCCCAAAGGGAATAAGCGGTAGAAAATGGATGGATGGAAGAAGCAGGGTATAGGAGCAAAACGGTGACAGAAGGAAGGGGGAAGCTTACAGGTTCTTCTTTGTTATTTTGGGCGGATGGCACCATGTGCAAATATTAGAAACTATGATGCCATAAACTGACTAAGCAGCACCACCTGTTGTTGTAGAGCAGGGGTGTCAAACTCAAATACAGAGTGGGCCAAAATTTTAAAAGGAATAAAGCCGCGGGCCAAGGTTGAACAAATGAATTTTTAATAGGGACCCAAACAAGTAAGGCGTATATAAATTTATAGTGACATGCAAAATCGAGTTTCAAATATCAATAATTACTGCTCAGTTAGCTACACTGATTTGCTTTAACACTGAATATGGAACAAGCAATGCTAATATAACTTAATAGTGCAAAATCAACTTTCAAAAAACAAAACAAAAAACATCAATGGCATATTAAATAACATTTTAATAAAAAATGTAATGCCAATTTTCAATTTGCAGCCTTCTGAGGTAAATATCAACATTAACTTTTTCCACAGGCTAATAAATTTGAAAATAAATGGGGGGGGGGTGTTATATTTTTGCGTCCCGGAAGAGTTATTGCTGCAAGAGGTCCTGGGTATTTGTTCTGTTGTGTTTATGTTGTGTTACGGTGCGGATGTTCTCACGAAATGTGTTTGTCATTCTTATTTGGTGCGGGTTCACAATGTGGTGCATATTTGTAACAGTGTTAAAGTTGTTTAAAAGGCCACCCTCATTGTGACCTGTATGGCTGTTGACCAAGTATGCCTTGCATTCACATATCTGTGTGTAAAAGCTGCATATATTATGTGACTGGGCCGGCACGCTGTTTGTATGGAGGAAAAGCGGACGTGACGACAGGTTGTAGAGGGCGCTAAAGGCAGTGCCTTTAAGGCACGCCCCCAATATTGTTGTCCGGGAGAATGTTTTTCAGGAGTCTCCCGGAAAATCGGGCGGGTAGGCAAGTATGAGTGTTGGCGGTGAATGCTGTGTTACAGCGACACCGCCGCTGTACAATACCGGCGGGCCAGCTTTAATGTTAATTTGATATTGCCTCAAGGGCCAAATGAAATTACACGGCAGGCCACATTTGGCCCGCGGGCCAGAGTTTGACACCCATGTTGTAGAGTGTGAGTCATGGGTGCTCTGACTGCAAGTGTGGGGCCCGCACAGGGCATACTTGCTTGCCAACCCTTCCAAATTTTCCGGGACACTCCACAACCATTCTCCCGAATTTCTCCCGAATTTCTCCCGATTTCCCGCCGGACAACAAGGCACGCCCCCTACAGGTCCATTCGGACCTGAGTGACGAGAGCTTTTCGTCACGTCCGCTTTTTCTCAATACAAACAGAGTGCCGCGGCTAAAATATTTGTGTGTGTTTGTGAAGTTTTGGCAGCAATTTCACTCCGTAATTCAAGGATTCCACTGTCAGACTGCAGCAGCATAAATCGTTGCACGCCCTGCCAGAGGGGGCAGTGTTAGCAAATACACACGTCGTTGTGCGCATGCGCACTCAGGACCCGCTGCTGCTTACTGACAGCAGGCAGCGATGGCGGGCACCGCGCTCAAGAGGCTAATGGCCGAATACAAACGTAAATACAAATGCAACATATCTCTCGCTGTCACCATAAACGTTTTAATAGCGTGTGCACTCTGTGTAACTCGGTAACATTTCAGAATGTTCACCGGAGACGTTTCCGTTGTAGGTGCCAGTAGATAGAAAGTTGACCTGGACAGTGTAAACTTATTATATTTAGCTTGTTTTGCTAGGCTGTTCTCAGGCGAGTGTTTAGTTTTAATGGCACAATTATTAGTTATTATTGACTTACACCTATTAAGGAACTAATGACAATGTTCAGCTTAATACTGAACTTGGTGATGATGTTGTGATGCTACTTTTCTGCTAGTAGAGTCTATGGCAGTCTCACTGGTAGCATCTTAGCATGGTAGCCAAGATTTGGCCGTAAGTAACCTGTGTTTACCTGCGTGTGTTTACAGAGCTGACGCTCAACCCACCGGAAGGAATCGTCGCAGGTATGTTTTTTTATTTTGTTTTTTTACTTTTATTTATAAATGTCAACATTTACAAACAGACGAGAAACTATAATCAAAATAATAGGGCTGCGAATCTTTGGGTGTCCCACGATTCGATTCAATATCGATTCTTGGGGTCACGATTTGATAATATATCGACTTTTTTTCGATTCAACGCGATTCTCGATTCAAAAAGGATATTTTTCCGATTCTAAACGATTCTGTATTCATTCAATACATAGGATTTCAGCAGCATCTACCCCAAGTCTGCTGACATGCAAGCAGAGTAGTAGATTAAAAAAAAAAAAAGCTTTTATAATTGTAAAGGGCAAGGTTTTATCAACTGAGTGCAATAATGTACATTTGTTTTGATCAAACAATCAATCAATGATTATTTATATAGCCCTAAATCATTAGTAAACTATTAAACTATTAACTATTAAACAAACCAAAACTATGACTTATTTTATCTTTGTGAAAACATTGGACACAGTGTGTTGTCAAGCTTATGAGATGCGATGCAAGTGTAAGCCACTGTGACACTATTGTTATTTTTATTTATTTTTATAAACGTCTAATGTTAATGTCAATGAGGGATTGTTAATCACTGCTATGCTGAAATTATAACTAATATTGATACTGTTGTTGATAATATTCATTTTTGTTTCACTACTTTTGGTTTGTTCTGTGTAGTGTTTGTGTCTCCTCTCAATTGCTCAGTTTATTGCAGTTCTGAGTCTTGCTAGGTCAGGTTTGGTTTTGGAATTGGATTGCATTGTTATGGTATTGCTAAGTAGTGGTTTGTTGGATTGATAAAAACAAAACAAAAACGATAAAAAAAAAGAGAATAGATTCTGAATCGCACAACTTATTCGATTTGTATTTGAATCGATTTTCCCACAACCCTACAAAATAGGTACAAAAACAGTACAAAACAGTACACAAACTGTACAAAATAAAGAATATATATATATATATATATATATATATATATATGAAGGGGAACCAGAGGGTGTGTTCCAACTATCCTGTGATCACACTCCTCAGCCTTCCCAGTAAGGTCTATTCAGGTGTACTGGAGAGGAGGCTACGCCGGCTAGTCGGACCTCAGATTCAGATGGAACAGTGTGGTTTTCGTCCTGGTCGTGGAACTGTGGACCAGCTCTATACTCTCGGCAGGGTCCTTGAGTGCATGGGAGTTTGCCCAACCAGTCTACATGTGCTTTGTGGACTTGGAGAAGGCATTAGACCGTGTTACCCCGGGAAGTCCTGTGGGGAGTGCTCAGAGAGTATGGGGTAACGGACGGTCTTAGTGTGGCGGTCCGCTCCCTGTATAATCAGTGTCAGAGCTTGGTCCGCATTGCCGGCAGTAAGTCGGACCCGTTTCCAGTGAGGGTTGGACTCCGCCAAGGCTGCCCTTTGTCACCGATTCTGTTCATAACTTTTATGGACAGAATTTCTAGGCGCAGTCACGGCGTTGAGGGTATCTGGTTTAGTAGTTACAGGATTAGGTTTCTGCTATTTGCAAAATATGCTGTCTGATGGCTTCATCTGGCCAAGATCTTCAGCTCTCACTGGATCGGTTCGCAGCCGAGTGTGAAGCGACTGAGATGAGAATCAGAACCTCCAAGTCCGAGTCCATGGTTCTCGTCCGGAAAAGGGTGGAGTGCCATCTCCGGGTTAGGGAGGAGATCTTGCCCCAAGTGGACGAGTTCAAGTACTTCGGAGTCTTGTTCACGAGTGAGGGAATGGTGGATCGATAGATCGACAGGTGGAGGCACAAAAGACAGGTTGGGTATTGAGTCTTTGGATGCATGTTACTTAAGGTGCAGGTAACATCAATGTCCTTCTTTTATCTAACCATCACAGTCTTTACAGGGTAATAACGATGAAAGATTTTAAAAGATATCTCTTTGATTTTGTTGGTAAGTAAATACCTGTTATGAAGGGACCACGTTTTGACCCAACAGATGTCATTCACAACATTATTCCAGAGCGCAATTACACCGGAGACAGACACACAATCCTTTTGGAATAAGCTGCGGATTTTTCTGGTATTTTTCAGATGTCGCAGGTATGGTTGTTGAGCAGTGACAAGCAACTCATGACGTCACTGCTGTAGTTTTTTTTCTTAATAACATGTAATTATTGTAGGGAGTAATGCACACCCTGGTCACTCCACCAGACACGCTAAATAGGTCCAATAAAAGTTGTACTCAGAAATCCTGCTCCTCAAAGCTGTTAAGCAGGGTTTCTCAATTATTTTCCTTTTACGCCTCCCCGAGGAAGAAGAAGACATTTAGCGCCCCCCACACTCCTAGACTATAAGTACTATAATTTATTTATATGATTGTTATACACCTCTGCGTAACTGTATCTGTGTATAGATAAACTTATATAAAAAAAAACTTTATTAAAATAGTATTTTAGTGTTTAACAAAAAATATTTAAAGTGCGTCAATTTGCCTGGAAAAAAAATCCTTATTCAAACTATAAACATTTTTTGACCGACTTGAGCCATATGATACGGAAAAATAAAATTAAATAAACTCAATAAATAGTAATGAATTCAAATTGATCAGCAACATTAACTCAAGAGCACTATATCTAAACGTTTAACCTACCAAACAAAAATGAATACAGCAAATTGTGCTTTTTTTTTTTTATATATATAAACAGGGATGGGAATTTTCCGCGGATCCACTGAATTCCGCCGATTTTGGCGCCGCTAGGGTGGTTTTTGTCTCTGCGTTAGAGATACGCGGATAGTAGGGGTGTAACGTACAGTACGTGTATTTGTATTGAACCGTTTCGGTACGAGGGTTTCGGTTCAGAGGTGAACCAAACGTCACAGAGATATTAAGTAGCGCACCGCACGTTGTGTAAACAATGCACACCGAGGCCCCATGAATTGATTTACGTGGACCCCGACTTAAACAAGTTGAAAAACTTATTCGGGTGTTACCATTTAGTGGTCAATTGTACAAAATATGTAGTGTACTGTGCAATCTACTAATAAAAGTTTCAATCAATCAAAAAAAAAAACAACACACGGCATGCTAGGAGCGATAAAGGTATATGATAGACTGACCACACCTCCTCTTTTCACGGGATACGTCCTCTTTGTGGAGCTGTCCAGGTGGAGTTTCTTAAATGCCTCAATGTCCGGCATTTTAAGTTAAGGGTTGCTTGTATTTTCTATGTACGTTCAGGGTTAAGAAGGGGTTAAAAACAAAAAAAAAAGTGCTGCACGGAAGCAACATTCGTGAGGGAGGGGCAGAGACAGAGAGAGCGAGAGAGTTGTGATAAATGCGCATGCGTCGCCAGGCTCTGCTTTTTAACCATAGATTTATCAGATTTTATTTTTTATTATCTATAGCAGTGGTGTCAAAACTGTGCGCCGGAGGCCATTTGCGGCCCACAGCTAATGTTTTAAAGGCCCACGACACATTCTAAAAATACTATTAAAATAAACAAAAACATAAACAAAAGTGAAATAAAAAAGCTTAAAGGCTAAATGTAATTTAGAAAAAGTTGCAACGTTTACTAATAAAACAAAGCTGTTTTTTCTTCTTTCAAACTGTTATTGGTCAAAAAATTCACAGAATGGGGTCCATTTATTGGTCAATTATCCTCTTCAACATAACATTTAACTATGTATATATATTTCCGAATGGTTCAACCGCCACGCGCCCGAATCTATTTAAAATAAATTTTTTCGTCATGTCACCCTCCTGACCCGCGTCCGCGGATGAGACCGCAAACTGCACATCTCTACTCTGCGTTGACCTAGTTATCAGTAAGAGGCAAAGAATTCCAAATAATCCAAAAGTGTGCAAGAATTTGATATATGTATAAACTTGTATACATAAATTTCATCACATGATACATTTTTATGAAAATATTTGCTAAACAATTTGAAATTTGGGTCAGGAGAATATTGTTAGATTTTGACTCAAAATAGCAGGAAATGTATCCTAAGCTAACATAGATTTCAAAATTTTTCTGGGGGGGCATGCCCCCAGACCCCACTAGTGGGTGGGCGCACAATGTGCATTCGGGTGCGGCCTTCCGCAAAGCGGTGTTTTAGGATTAAAACATTTTCAGCTGGTTTTGTAAATTTTCATTCCCATCCCTGAATAAAGAAAAATGTGGAAGTCAAGATTAATGTAGGGCTGGGCGATATGGCCTATTTTTAATACCTCGATATTTTTAGGCCATATCGCGATTCACGATATATATCTCGATATTTTGCCTTAGCCTCGAATGAACACTTGATGCATATAATCAATCAATCAATGTTTATTTATATAGCACTAAATCACCAGTGTCTCAAAGGGCTGCACAAACCACAACGACATCCTCAATAGAGCCCACATAAGGGCAAGGAAAACTCACCCCAATGGGACGTCGGTGACAGTGACAATGATGACTATGAGAAACCTTGGAGAGGACCGCATACAGTGGGGCATAAAAGTATTTAGTCAGCCACCGATTGTGCAAGCTCTCCCACTTAAAATGATGACAGAAGTCTGTAATTTTCATCATAGGTACATTTCAACTGCGAGAGACAGAATGTGAAAAAAAAATCCAGGAATTCACATTGTAGGAATTTTAAAGAATTTATTTGTAAATTATGGTGAAAAATAAGTATTTGGTCACTTCAAACAAGGAAAATCTCTGGCTCTCACAAACCTGTGACTTCTTCTTTAAGAAGCTCTTCTGTCCTCCACTCGTTATCCTGTTTGAACTCGTTATCTGTATAAAAGACACCTGTCCACAGCCTCAAATAGTCAGACTCCAAACTCCACTATGGCCAAGACCAAAGAGCTGTCGCAGGACACCAGGAAAAGAATTGTAGACTTCCACCAGACTGGGAAGAGTGAATCTACAATAGGCAAGCAGATTGGTGTGAAAACATCAACTGTGGGAGCAATTATCAGAAAATGGAAGAAATACAAGAGCACTGATAATCTCCCTCGATCTGGAGCTCCACGCAAGATCTCATCACGTGGGGTCAAAATGATCATGAGAACGGTGAGCAAAAATCCCAGAACCACACTGGGGGACCTGGTGAATGACCTGCAGAGAGCTGGGACCAAAGTAACAAAGGTTACCATCAGTAACACTCTACGCCAACAGGGAATCAAATCCTGCACTGTTTTACTGCTAAGGGCACAGAACGACTGATCCGTGTTAAGGAAAGAATGAATGGGGCCATGTATCGTGAGATTTTGAGCCAAAACCTCCTTCCATCAGTGAGAGCTTTGAAGATTAAATGTGGCTGGGTCTTCCAGCATGACAATGATCCCAAACACACCGCCTGGGCAACGAAGGAGTGGCTCCGTAAGAAGCATTTGAAAGTCCTGGAGTGGCGTACCCAGTCTCCAGACCTCAACCCCATAGAAAATCTGTAGAGGGAATTGAAAGTCCGTGTTGCTCGGCGACAGCCCCAAAACATCACTGCTCTCGAGAAGATCTGCATAGAGGAATGGGCCAAAATACCAGCTACTGTGTGTGCAAACCTGGTAAAGACCTATAGTATTCGTTGGACCTCTGTTATTGCCAACAAAGCTTATATTACAAAGTATTGAGTTGAATTTTTGTTATTGACCAAATACATATTTTCCACCATAATTTATAAATAAATTCTTTAAAATTCCTACAATGTGAATTCCTGGATTTTTTTTTTCACATTCTGTCTCTCACAGTTGAAGTGTACCTATGATGAAAATTAGAGACCACTGTCATCATTTGAAGTGGGAGAACTTGCACAATCGGTGGCTGACTAAATACTTTTTTGCCCCACTGTATGTTGACGAACGGATATGATGATATGCTGAGTAAGCACTCTCCATTCTCTAGCAGGTGACTTTTCAAATGGTCCTACATATTAGCAGTAATGCTACTTTTTGTAGCAACGCTATATCACCACACTTGACAAATTACGGTTGTCTGTTTGACATATTCCCACTTGAAGCCAAACCACCGCCAGACGATGGACCCCCTGCTGTTTTTCTTGGGAATTAATTCTTCCTTCATTCGTTACCAGATTTGCACCTTCTTTCTGTCGTATTACCACTCGCACGGCACTGCTAGCATCACAGCTAATGTTACCCATGCTGCTACCTCTCTGAGGGCGTATACATATGTAACATATGACGAGACAGTATGTGACGTATGTAAAAAGGTGCGCTTGCTGTCTGTGAGAAGGAGAGACAGGAAAGAGTGAAGAATGCCAGTAGCTAAAAGCAACTACGTGAGAACGTATACTCGAATATCACAATATAGTCATTTTCTATATCGCACAAAGACAAACCCGCGATATATCGAGTGTATCGACATATTGCCCAGCCCTAGATTAATGGCTACAATAAGCACGTTTTGCAGTGTAAGTGTGCAGCTTTTTCAAGTGGAGTGATACTGATGTAGCACACGCCCCCTGCTGTAAGCAACTGTTAGTTGACAGACAGGTATTTACGTACAGAAAGCACCAACTTAATATTTTCACCACCTATTGTAGAAACACGTTATGGTCTTTGTCAAAATAAAACACAGCAAAAATGGTTTGTAATGTACAAACCTTGTTTCCATATGAGTTGGGAAATTCTGTTACATGTAAATAGAAACAGAATACAATGATTTGCAAATCATTTTCAACCCATATTCAGTTGAATATGCAACAAAGACAACATATTTGATGCTCAAACTGGTAAACATTTTTTTTTGCAAATAATCATTAACTTTGGAATTTGACAAAGAATTTGGTCAAGGTGGCAATAAATACTGATAAAGTTGAGAAATGCTCATCAAACACTTATTTGGAACATCCTACAGGTGTGCAAGTTAATTGGGAACAGGTGGGTGCCATGATTGGGTATAAAATCAGCTTTCATGAAATGCTAAGCCCTTTGAGACACTGGTGATTTAGTGCTATATAAATAAACATGGACTGATTGATTATATGCATCAAGTGTTCATTCAAGGCTAAGGCAAAATATTGAGATATATATCGTGAATCGCGATATGGCCTAAAAATATCGAGATATTAAAAATAAGCCACATAGTCCAGCCCTACATTAATCTTGACAAACAAGGATGGGGCGAGGTTCACTAATTTTAAAGAAAATTGTCGAACAGTTTTAGAACAATATTTCTCAACGAGCTATTGCAAGGAATTTAGGGATTTTACCATCTACGGTCCGTAAAATCATCAAAAGGTTCAGAGAATCTGGAGAAATCACTGCATGTAAGCGATGATATTACAGACCTTTGATCCCTCAGGCGGCAGTGCATCAAAAACCGACATCAGTATGTAAAGGATATGACCACATGGGGACAGGAACACTTCATAAAACCACTGTCGGTAACTACAGTTGGTTGCTACATCTGTAAGTGCAAGTTAAAACTCTGCTATGCAAAGCAAAACCTGTTTATCAAAACACAAAAGAACGGCGCTGGCTTAGCTGGGCCTGAGCTCATCTAAGATGGACTGATGCAAAGTGGAAAAGTGTTCTGTGGTCTGACGAGTCCACATTTCAAATTATATTTGGAAACTGTAGACGTGGTGTCCTCCGGAACAAAGAGGAAAATAACCATCCGGATTGTTATGGGCACAAAGTTTAAAAGCCAGCATCTGTGATGGTATGGGGGTGTATTAATGCCCAGGGCATGGCTAACTTACACATCTGTGAAGGCACCATTAATGCTGAATGGTCCATACAGGTTTTGGAGCAACATATGTTGCCATCCAAGCAACGTTATCATGGATGCCCCCGCTTATTTCAGCAAGACAATGCCAAGCCACGTGTTACAACAGCGTGGTTTCGTAGTAAAAGAGTGCGGGTACTTTCTTGGCCCGCCTGCAGTCCAGACCTGTCTCCAATCAAAAATGTGTGGCGCATTATGAAGCGTAAAATACAACAGCGGGCAACCCCGGACTGTTGAACGACTAAAGCTCTACATAAAACAAGAATGAGAAAGAATTCCACTTTCAAAGCTTCAACAATTAGTTTCCTCAGTTCCCAAACGTTTATTGAGTGTCGTTAAAAGAAAAGGTGATGTAACACAGTGGTGAACATGCCCTTTCCCAACTACTTTGGCACATGTTGCAGCCATGAAATTCTAAGTTAATTATTTTTTGCAAAAAAAAAAGTAAAGTTTATGAGTTTGAACATCAAATATTTTGTCTGTGTAGTGCATTCAATTGAATATGGGTTAAAAAGGATTTGCGAATCATTGTATTCCGTTTATATTTACATCTAACACAATTTCCCAACTCATATGGAAACAGGGTTTGTAGCAATAAATGTTTGTGGGATCTTCATCCACCCACCATGTATTAATTGCTTATTGTTTATAGTTATATTAGTACATGCTGCCAAGTGATGAGGTAATGTGTGTTATCCTGTGTCTTTCCAGGTCCAGCCAACGAGGAGAACTTCTTTGAATGGGAGGCGCTCATCATGTAAGTACTGTCAATTTTTCTGCACTTGTGTGGCAGGAATACAGAGGATAAATGCTTTTCTCTCGTGACATGAACCATTGTGTAGACGGAAGTACAGTGGTACCTCAACTTACGAGCTCACTTCGTGCCACGACCAAACTTGTACATTTAAACACTGATATCCCAAATCAACGCTGCCTTTAGAAATACATTTAAATCCTCCCAAAACACCACCATGCCTTTTAAAAAAACAACAACTAACTTTTAAATACAAAATATTGTTTGAAAAACATTATAAAACAGGGATGGGAATTCCGCCGATTTTGGCGCTGCCAGGTAGGAGCCCGTTGACCTTCTAGAAACAAACTGCAGCTCAGCTCACTCGCAGTCCTGTTTGAGGTGAAGGCTAGTTAGCTTTTAGCGTAACGTTAGCTCATTTTGCGGTGTGTGCATGTGTGTGTGTGCGATCGCGCGCGCGTGTGTGTTTGTGTGTGTGGTGTGTGTGTGTGTTGTTACGGACAGTGTTGATTGAGGTGTGTTGAAGCAGCAAAAAAGGACATGATGTTAAATGAAGAGTTTCTGTCTGTGATAGTTGATATACGTAATAATGTAAGTGCATCATAAAGCCTACATGAACTCCATGCTGTTTAGGTAGGAATAGTCTCTCCTATTGCTACTGTACTATTTTTTTCAGCTATAGTTACATTAATCATTAGTAATGTAGCAGCCTAGTTTTGAATGGCAGGGTCCCTGCTATCACATGTTGATACAAATATAACATTTACAGAATAAAAATCAACTACAGGCTTCCCAAATGCTGTAATAAATTAAGCATGATGAGTTGACTTGAAACTGTTTAATGTTGCACTTTTTATATGTAGAAGAAAAGTTATGTCATTTTATTTCATCTAAGCAACAACTTGAGGCAGTTTAATGTGGATTAACGTGGGCAGAATTATTATAGTGTTCCCAATGTTAAAAGGATCAAGCTATTGTTTACACATTTGGTAAATAAATAACCAAAAAATTTATATTTTGTTGTTTTCTTACTGTACCGAAAATGAACCGAACCATGACCTCTAAACCGAGGTACGTACCGAACCGAAATTTTTGTATACCGTTACACCCCTACCGCCAGGGTCATTTCTGTGAATCGTTTAAATACGGGGAGAAAATTATAGGGGGGGTTAGGTACTCGTGGTTTTTGTTTCTGCGTTGACCTAGTTATCATTACAAGGCAGAGAATTCCCGCGAAAAATATAATGCCAATGTGTGAAGGCACCAGATTGGCTAGCTCTACTATCAGCTGACAACATCAACCAATGACATTGCCCGTTATAGGCGTCTGCACGCATCGTTTGCAGACAATATCTAGTCCCTGATCCTAAATTATTGTGAGCGTTTCTGAACTCGTATTCTGTTTATATTGGTTGTGTAAACTTGTATCCATAAATTTCATCACATGATACATTTTTATGAAAATATTTGCTAATAAATGTGAAATTTTGGTCAAGAGAATATTGTTAGATTTTGACTCAAAATAGCAGGAAATGCATCCTAAACTAACATAGATTAAGATAAGAGAAACTTTATTTATCCCACAATAGGGAAATGATGTCCACAAACAATAAGCTAAAAAACACGTGAAAACAAGAGGGGAAAGACCACAGAAGTGATGCAATCAGCTGCACCATTTCTACATACAGCTACAAAAGTAAAACACAATAGAAAAAACAAGAAATGTGGAATAAATAATACACATTATTGTATGGAGGAGTGGGCCAAAATCCCTGCGGCAGTGTGTACAAAGGTGGTCAAGAACTACAGGAAAACAGATGTACCAGATATTAAATTCTGTTTTCTAATGTATCAAATACCTATGTCAAGCAATAAAATGCAAATTTAAAAATAATAAAAATCATACAATTTGATTTTCTGGATTTTTGTTATAGATCCTTTCGCTGACAGTTGAAGAGTACCTATGAAAAAGGTTAGACTTTTTTCATGCTTTGTTAGTGGGAAGATATGCAAAATCAGCAGTGCCTCAAATACGTGTTCTCCTTGCTGTATACATTGACATTTTTGTATCGCCTCGCCCTAGGTGAAAGTATGAAAACGTTAAGCAAATGGAGTCCAAAAAATTATGTGGTGTCCTTCTGTATCGTTGCTGTGTCGATGACGGGGACTTTTACCACTAATAAACTTGTTGTGGTTGTCTGAGGTGTTTTCCGTCTACATGATGTCAGTGAAGGCTGCGACCGTGATCGTTTAATGTCAGTGTGTCCTTCAATTGAGCCTGATGACATCACTGTCCCACATCCCATCATTACCTGAGACGGTCCACAGCTGAGAATCTTATTTGAACCACTAGAAAAAAACTTCTGAAGATGAAAAAAATATTTTTTTTTAAGACCGCAGCAGCATAACTTCCTTTGTTACAGACGGCATAACTGTGAGCGTTGATTTTCAAGGTCACTGTTGGTTTTACTTTTGGTCCATTAAGAGAACATAACTGCATATCTTTTGTTTAAACATGTTTTGTGACTTAACAAACTTTTTTTGTGCATTAAAGATGCCAAAACCAATCCAGTGTAGGTCAAAATATGCAATGGTATGTGAACAAAACTTTCAAGTCTCAGTTTTGTGTTGTAGATGATGAAGTAAATTATTGTTAAGTCAATCAAAACTGTATTTATGTAGCACTTTTCATACACATGTAAATTGCAACACAACATGTTTTAGACCAATTTAAGGGGAAAAACACTTGCAGCATCATTGACAATAAAAAGAAATGGCAATGATGTCGGAAAATGGCACCTTGGAGGCGTCTCCACTGGAGAATAAGAATGTACATCATCTGAAAAAAATATATAAAATATTTTTGAATTTAAAAATTAAATATAATTGTTTTAATGTAATTATTAATAAATAAATAAACTAGTAAGATTAGTATATAAAGCAGTAATGATAATAATTTTATTAATAATGAATGAAAGAGAAAAAAATTAACTGCTAACTAAAAATGTTTCCTGAGCTGCACTTTGGACAACTTTTGTTTACAGCTTTTCATACGTTTTCATTAGTGCAATACGTTTTCATAACATGGTCACTACTGCCTACTTTGTCTTGTTATATTCTTATTTTACTGTTATTTTATTCCCATTGTTGCTTTTTATTTTTTATTCTTATTGTAATATTTCTCTATTTTGTTTCCATTTAAACCCCCAATATTTACTTTTTACTTTTTTTTTTTTTTCAATTGATTTCAACTCTGTACACTGCTGCTGGAATTTTGATTTTCCTGAAGGAACTCTCCTGAAGGAATCAATAAAGTACTATCTATCTATCTATTTCATTTTAGGAAAGTACAACGATGCAGCCCTGGCTTTTTCTCAGCACCTTCGCTAGCTCTAGGATGGGCTGCGCGTTATTTGTTTTGCTCTTTTTTGGAATATCAGTTATGATGCCTCCTGTGTTTGAGTTCCACTAAAGCAGTTTTTGTGGTTCTGGCCCGTGTCTCAGGGGTCCTCAGGACACGTGTTTTGAAGGTGGCGTCTTCCCGGCCGTCCTCACCTTCCCCTCTGATTATCCACTCAGCCCTCCCAAGATGAGATTCACCTGTGAGATGTTTCACCCCAACAGTAAGTCTTGCGGACCACACCACTAAACCAGTCCCCACACTGCTCAGTCACATGACAGGCAGTAAACAGGAAGTATCGAATGACCGTCAGTTGGCCTGTCAGGACCTGCGAGACTGTTAGCTTGTTGTTAGCGCTTTGATGAATGGAGAGGGCTCTGATGTCACAGTTGTCTGAGCACGCTTCGCACTGATTAGAGGACAGCTGGCCCATCATCATCATCATCATCGCACACACCCTCTTATTTTTTACGTCTTGCGACGTGTGCCTGCATGATGTCACTAGACTCACAGCGGTCATGTGACACACAAAGTGGTCAAGAAGCAGCACCTTGAGCTGAATCGAGATCAAATTCTCGACCTGTCGACCCGACAGCGCACACCTGAAAGCAGGTCTCTCGCCCGCATGACAAGAAGCCTAGACACTTATCAGGCCCGCATCATGTAATCGGTGTCTTCTTCGTGTTTGCAAGATATCACAATCATCGTGATGATTCGATTGTGATTGCAACAACATCTGCACAGCAACATTACAACTGCATATATTAAAAACACACTATTCGACAAAGTCGGCAAAAAACGTCCTAAAGAGCTTAATTTTTAAGAATGTGCCATTAACGACACTTTTGGGATATGTCACGATTAGGGGTTCAGCAATTCGACATTAATGACAAATACATTAATACAATTTGTCCTGGCGAAATTCATTTGTCGACAATAAATCGGTGAAGTTATCGCTCGTGTTTTTCCAGACGGAAACAAACACGCGGTGGTCAGTGTGACCAGCAGGGATGAGTACCAAATCTGGTACTTTTTGACACCGACTGCACTTAGCAGGTCCTGCCGGGCACTGATTCACGTAGAATCCAACTGTGCCATGTTGCGGTACGTGGGTTGCGCTTGATGTCGCGCCTGGGTGCCAGCTCGTCGCACTTTGGCACTTGCTGATCACTCAAGCAGCACTGAGAGCGAGCTCAACCAAATGATAACGTTGCAATTTCCAATGCCAACAGAGAAACAGTCCAACGTAAGTAACGTAAGGTTCCACTTTTCCAAAGATATGCCAGCTGGATGCTAATATACATTGGCTTTACTATTGACATGCTGCTGAATAGCATTAATAAGTCAACATGGTGATTTCAACACCTCCAAATGTGTTAATTTAAACTACAACTAAGATGCACGTTACAATCTGAAACATCCGGTGTGTAATAATTACAATACTTGAGTATTAACACTTTAAGGGCGCAACAAAAACACACCAAATAATAAACACTACTGCTATCTGACGCCTTGGACTAGCAACTATAATCGCAACTTAATGTTATACTTGTGATAATGAAACAAGATACAACAACTGGACAGCAGTTATCAGCTAATTTTTAAAAGGTGCAATAAAAATGAAACTTTATTTATTTATCAAAAAAATATATATATTTATCAACAGATAAAAAGGTACTCAACATTGGTACCGTTGAGCACCAGTATTGATTCCCAGGTGCCAGCAAGTGATGCCGTATCAGATCAAATATGAACGGTGCCCATTAGAGGTGTAATGGTACACAAACATTTCGGTTCGGTACGTACCTCGGTTTAGAGGTCACGGTTCGGTTCATTTTCGGTACAGTAAGAAAACAACAAAATATACATTTTTTGGTTATTTATTTACCAAATTTGTAAACAATGGCTTGATCCTTTTAACATTGGGAACGCTATAATAATTCTGCCCACGTTAATCCACAATAAACTGCCTCAAGTTGTTGCTTGAATGAAATAAAATGACACAACTTTTCTTCTACGTATAAAAAGTGCAACATTAAACAGTTTCAAGTCAACTCATCATGCTTAATTTATTATAGCATTGGGGAAGCCTGTAGTTGATTTTTTATTATGTAAATGTTATATTTTTATCAACATGTGATTGCAGGAACCCTGCCATTCAAAACTAGGATTACTAATGATTAATGTAACTATAGCTGAAAAAAAAAAAAAAATTATAATGGATTAGATTTATATCGCGCTTTTCTATAGTTAGATACTCAAAGCACTCACAGAGAAGTGGGAACCCATCATTCATTCACACCTGGTGGTGGTAAGCTACATCAGTAGCCACAGCTGCCCTGGGGTAGACTGACGGAAGCGTGGCTGCCATAGTACAGTACCAATAGGAGAGACTATTCATCCCTGAACACCATGGAGGTTGTGTAGGCTTTATGATGCACTTACATTATTATATAAACTATCAGAGACGGAAACTCTTCATTTAACATAATTTCCTTTTTTGCTGCTTCAACACACCTCAATCAACACTTTCCGTAACACACACACACTCACACACACACCACAAAATGAGCTAACGTTACGCTAAAAGCTAAGTAGCCTTCACCTAAAGCCAGGACTGCGACTGAGCTGAGCTGTAGTTTGTTTCTAGAAGGTCAACGGGCTCATAGTGATGTTTAGAAAGTAGTTGACATGGAAGTGTTTAGTATAATTTGGGAAGAGTCCGTTGCTCCCCTGCTAAACGCCTATCTGCTCGACGCTGAAGCGCAGACTAGATGCGCTCTGAATATGCACTGCTAATTTGCTTGTTACCGCTACTGTTGTAACCAATCAGATGGTTGTGTGGGAAGGACAATGCAGGGTGCTGTGCAGGAGACAGAGGCAAAACGGAGCGGAGCAGCTTGTTAAGACTTTAGCATAGGCGGCTACTTCATATGTTTGTGTGGAACTCGTTCGGTACTCCTCCGCACCGAACCGGAACCCCCGTACCGAAACGGTTCAATACAAATACACGTACCGTTACACCCCTAGTGCCCATGCCTAGTGACCTGTAGCAGCAGGAAAAGAAAATCGGCTGCTCATAGTTGAGTGTTCGCATTATTATTATTGTATTAGAGGGAGCATGCTGGCTGCTCTCCGCGCTGTTCCATTCACGTTCTAGCTGCCTGATCGTGGTTATCCCCCCGCTGCAGTCTATCCGGACGGCCGTGTGTGCATCTCCATCCTGCACGCCCCCGGGGACGACCCAATGGGTTATGAGAGCAGCGCAGAGCGGTGGAGTCCGGTCCAGAGCGTAGAGAAGATCTTGCTGTCGGTGGTTAGCATGTTGGCAGGTAGGTACCCCTTAATGGCTGCAAGCATTGAAAAATTACACGTCTCCACGGGAACTCATTCTCCCAATGACTCTTCACCCTCCGCAGAACCAAACGACGAGAGTGGAGCCAACGTGGACGCCTCCAAAATGTGGCGGGAGGATCGGGATCAATTTTACAAACTCGCCCAGAAGCTCGTGCGCAAGTCTTTGGGCCTTTAATCACGATGTCGTCGCCCAACATCGTGTTTGTGCGTGTGTTTTTGTGTGTGTGCGTGCGCGTCTGGAGTGAGTGTGAGAGGTTATGGACCAGAGGGCAAAAGTCACAGTACAGATAAATGCTGTTTTCACACTACAAGTGATCATGCATAACATCATTGTTGACCCCTGCCGCCCCGCCCCCTACTCCACAGAATGACTGACACAAGAACACGTGCGCACCAAATCGCTCATCGCATCCACAGGAAGCGATGTCACATCATAGACCCTTGTTGGCAAGCAGCCACTGTTTATTTTTTGTTTAGACCCAGCTGCTGCGTGACAAAACCAGGACACAATCAGCTGACACTGTCCTTTGTGTACAAGTTGGAACATGACCCGGCTCTCCTTTAACCTTGACCCCGCGCACCCGCCGTTTCAGTTAGTTGAGAAGCAAGGACGACCTGGCTTGTTCCCTCAATGCATCTTGGGAGCTACATAGTATTTACAAAGTGTGTGTGCGTGATGAACAGGGCAGGGCTCTGCTTGAGGCGGGGGAATTCCTGCCCTCCCTGATCCCACCTGAGAGCTGGTAGACAAGTGGCCTCTGGCTCGTCTTTTCATCTTTCTTGTCATCTTCACGTGACGACACTTCAAACGCTTGCTAAGCTGCACTCCCGCTGACGACAAAAAGAGGAATAAGTCTATAGGTTTGGCGCTCAAAGAAATAAAGTGGTTCACTTCCAACATCACACGTGTCATTTGTGCATATTAGCGTGGCATCATTTTTCTTTAGAATGACGTCCTGGCGGGATTTCACCCTGAAATGAAAAATAAATTGTGAAGTAAGCGACAGTGGATCCAAAGTAAGTGTATTTAACATCATCTTGTTTATGATGGCGGTTTATGATGGCGGTGGTGTCAGAGAGGAGAAGTCTAGCAAAACTCCTAGCCATTATGGACAACACCTCCCACCCACTACACTCGGACCTTGTGGAGAGAATGAGCATGTTCAGTGGAAGGCTCAGACTCCCAAAATGTAACACGGAACGACACAGGAGGTCCTTCATACCGACAGCCATCAGACTGTATAATGCATATGTTCCTTCTTGACTGCACTTAAATGTAGAATATATTTATATTATTCATATATTATATATATAATATATGTCATTTATTATTATTGTTTATTCTGAGCGAACTGTGGTGCTGAATTTCCCCCAGGGATCAATAAAGTATACTTTCTAAATCTATTCTATTCTATGTCAACTCCTGATCAAAATACAAGCAAAACAACAAATACGCAAACATTTAACACATTAAAAACACTGGCTTAAGAACACACGTTTGTAACACTGTATTCAAACCATTAATAACAGATTGTTAAAATAACGGATGTCCTTGAACTGCACACCATCATGGAAACACCCATCTCCTGCATCAGATTTGTTTGAAGGAGGCGGTTTTTGTACCTTTTTAGTGCCGCCCTGCTCTTTCATGTGAGTACAGGTGGAGCGAGCTTCTCTCACCTGCAGCTTGACTCCCTCTCTCTTCACTGGATTGAGCGTCACGCGGACACAAAGCTGTCAGGCGGGAAGACTGGAGAAAGGCCACTCAGTTTCTGTCCAAAGCAAACCATTTAACTCCTTACAAAACCGAGAAATGAAAGTTGACAGCGCAAATGATGAGAACACCGGAGAAGATGTCATATTTAACACTGGACCACACATGATCATGATGTTTGCAGACCTGTGTGGTACCACTGACTGATCCATAGAGGTCCGTTTCCTGTATTGTGAACAAGGAGGATTTTGGACCAACAGCCCACCAAGGTAAGCTTGCAGCGATGTTGACGTACCGTGCCTTGCTTGTCGTAGGGGCATTACTCGCCTTCGCGGGCCAAAGTCACAGTTGGAGACCCTGCACAGGTAGTACACCTCTTACGACAAATTCACATACACTCGCCTAATTTGTGTGACGTTTCAAATTCGATCTGTTCCTCAACCAGACCTACTGCCTCTTGACCTCCTGGCAAGAGTGTTGCCCCAACCAGGACAAGCCACGTCCACTCAGGTATGACACAGGTGGGTGGGGAAGAGAGGCTTCTTGGACAATTAAATGACTAATGAAGTGACCGATTAGGTGCAGGTGGTACAGTCCCGGGGGTCCAGAGGTCTTCGCTTGGCTGGTGCTATGACGACGTCGCTGAGTTTTCCTGCCTCTCAAATCTTCACCAACTGTGATTTCTTCCCTGCTGAGTACTCTTTGGTCACTACTTTCAAGATGCCCAGGCTAAAAGAGAAGGTGACCCGGATCCAGAGTACAATCTAGTTAGTCTCTCCAAGTCTGTTGTAGTGGTCTAATGTTACCTAGTCTGTTCCAATTATGTGTTTCTGTTTCCCCTTGCATGTTTTAATATTTCCTGTGCTAGTCTTTTCCAGTAACTTCCTTTGTGCTCGTCCAGCTGGTTTTCTGTCACTCTCCTGGTCTCATTGCTAATCCAAGTCAACTTTCTCTCCGCTTCCAGAGAAACGAGTACATCTTCTCTATGGTGGGGGAGAAGGCAGACCCACTGTTGCTAGGATTACGTGTTTCACAGAATGGGGTCCATTTATTGGTCAATTATCCTAGCACCGGTAGACGCAGTCGGATAAGCTTCCACGAGGTGCGTTTGGACAACAACCGCTGGCACACAATGGTGTTGGCCGTCACTGGACTGCACGTGGCTCTCACCATCGATTGTGGACTGACTCTGGAGCTGTGAGTCATGGGTCACAATGTCCGCTATGGCTGTTTTTTTTTTTAACTAAATATCTTGTTTCGCAGTACACAGGCCCATCCTTTCCCTGCCGCCTTAAGCACCAGAGGGTCCAGGGTCTTTATTGGCAACCGAAGGAGAAGAACTGGACGCTTCTCTGTGAGTCCGAGAGCTTCATACTTTGTGTCACTTTCTGTCTTCGAGCTCAACTTCCCACAATGTACCCGACCGAATAAGCTGAGTTGAAGGTCTGGAACTTCATGAGCCAATGGTTACAGGGTTTGCTACGTCAGCTGGTTCTACTGCCGGGTTCAGATGCCACTTCTAGGCTGTGTCCAAGCTCAGACCCCCACTTGGCCGAGCTTGTTGTCCCCCAGGTCCTTATGTCGACACCCCTCAGGTTGGACTGGCCTGGTCCAGTTTACCCGTACGGTGAGTACCCCAGCTTTTATGTCAGTGCTTCTCAATTATTGTCTGTGACGACCCACCTGGGGCACAACGTTTTTTAGTTTCAGTATTGCTGTCACCAAGCTGCAGACTTGCGTATCGGTCTCACATGAATACTAAAATGTAGATTTTCACACATTCTGATGTGTTGACAAAGGTGTTTTGAAGGGGAAGATTATCACCATACCTATGTAAGCGTCAATATATACCTTGATGTTGCAGTAAAAATACCATATGTTTTTTTAACCGATTTCTGAACTCTAAAAGGGTGAATTTGGCGATTTAAACGCCTTTCAATTGATGGCCTGTCGGAGCGATGACCTTTCACCCCTGTGACGTCACAACATGAAGCAAACCGCCATTTTCTCAATCTTATTATGGGGCGGCATCGTGTAGTGGGTAGAGCGTCCAGCCAGAAACCTGAGGGTTGCAGGTTCCCTTCCCACCTATTGACATCCAGAAAATTGCTGCTGTTGTGTCTTTGGGAAGGACACTTCACCCTTTGCCCCCGGTGCCGCTCACACTGGTGAATGAATGATGAATGAATGATTGGTGGTGGTCGGAGGGGCCGTAGGCGCAAACTGGCAGCCACGCTTACATCAGTCTACCCCAGGGCAGCTGTGGCTACTGATGTGGCTTACCACCACAAGGTGTGAATGTTGAGTCCCACTTCTCTGTGAGCGCTTTGACTGTTTAGAAAAGCGCGATATAAATCTAAGTTTTTGGGGGTTTTTTTTTACTACACGCACTAATTCAAATTCAAATCAGCTCTGTTATTTTCCGTTTTTTCGACTGTTTTCCCGTACCTTGGAGACATCATGCCTCGTCGGTGTGTTGTCGGAGAGTGTAACAACACGAACAGGGACGGATTCAAGTTGCACCAGTGGCCAAAAGATTCGAAAGTCCCTCGTTTGTTATGCACACTTTACCGACGACAGCTATGCTACGACAGAGATGGCAAGAATGTGTGGATATCCTGCGACACTCAAAGCAGATGCATTTCCAACAATAAAGTCAAAGAAATCTGCAATATTGGAAAATAGACCACCACTGAATCTGCCTGAGTGTGTGAGCTATTCAGGGACAACAGACCTCGGAAGCACGGCAAGTCTCCCGCAGATGACGGCAGTCTGTTCCCGCAGACGAGCGAGGTAAACACCCTGAATGTTTTGGCTAAGACGTGATTTATGCCACTTCCTTTTCTGTCTCATTGTGTCCACCAAACTTATAACGTTGTGCATGAATGCACAAAGGTGAGTTTTGTTGATGTTATTGACTTATGTGGAGTGTGCTAATCAGACATATTTGGTCACGGCATGACTGCAAGCTAATCGATGCTAACATGCTATTTAGGCTAGCTGTATGTACATATTGCATCATTATGCCTCATTTGTAGCTATATTGGCATCCAGCCTTTCCTTCCACCCACATTTAATGCCAAACAAACACAAACCAATCGTTGGTTAGAAGGCGATCGCCAAATTCATCCTCGCTTCCTCCTGTGCCGCTGTCTGTCGTGATATGGCTCAATAGCTTCAGTTTTTTCTTCAATTTCATTTTCGCTACCTGCCTCCACACACCAACCATCCATTTCAATACATGCGTAATCTGTTGAATCGCTTACGCCGATGAAATTATCGCTGTACCTTTCTGTGCTATCCGATAGCCATGTTTGTTTATGGTGGTTTCACGCTGTGACGTCACAGGATAATGGATGGGTGGATATAACGACGGTTAAAATCAGGCACATGAAGCCGTTTTTCGGGATATTGCGTGATGGTTAAAATTTTGAGGCAAACTTCGAAAAATAAAATAAGTCACTGGGAACTGATTTTTATTGGTTTTAACCCTTAAGAAATTGTGATAATGTTACCCTTTAAGTCTTGTGTAAGGACGTCTTGGTTGCAGATTGTGTGTTAAAGATGGCTCCTAGACTTGGTCATGAGGCTCCAAAAGCTCCTTCCAGAGTTAAGGTCATGGACATGATGTTTCAACAAAAGGTCTTTAAGATGCTGAGGCGAAGCCTTGAACCTTCTCAGCTGTAGATGCTGTGTGTGATACTGATCATAATCCTTCAAGGGGAAGCTCAGTTTACACTCTGCTGTGTCTATATTCTGTTTCACGCCACACAGAAGTGGACCACACGCATGCCAGGCATGCAAGGAGTCTGGACGTAAGAGGAAGGAGAAATGTCGTTCAGCACATTGTTTAAGGACACCTTGACAATAGCCAGCAAGCAGACTAGCATCTCTTCAACAAGTAGTTGGAATTTCTTTGTGAAACAAAGCCCAAGTCCATACAGACTGGGCCCCTTTCCCCCCCAATCAGAATCCCCCTCAAAGGGGCCCTTCCAAAAGCCAAGTATAGATTGAAGCATGACGTTTGTAATGGTGAAGACATCAATGTGTCTTGCATTCATGTTAGCAAAACAAGCTATCAATTAGTAGCGCTAGCTAGCGATTAGCAGCTTCAGCCCGCTCGCTTTCTTCTCCCGAAAAAGAACGGTATTACCAGAGTATGTTTTATCCATTTTGTAAATGACAGTTTTACCATCATTTTAATTTGAAACAGTATTACTAACCTCCAGGAGTTTTACCACTGTCTATCATTAATACCGATAATTGTTACATCGCTAGTGATAATAAAGGATTTTATTGACATGGTTTTCCTTCATTTGGGCATATTTCAATATAGATTATTGTGTTTTTTTATGATATTTTGTGTTAATATATGCACAGACAAGCTTATAAAACTAACTTAATGGAGAACATTGTGTTAGTTGATGTTATAGAATCCAGGGCACGTGTTCCTAAAGATTCAGAGAATCCTCTCAGAGAGTTCCTAACTTAACTTAACATTTTCTAGTACAGAGTCTTAGCTTAAGAGTGATTCCAGAACATTCTCTTAGAACTCTGATCAAGGAATGGACAGAAACTCCTATCTTTAGTGAGGTGATGTGGTTGATACCATTGCTAGGTATGAGTCCTCATTTTAAAAGCTGTGATTGGTTGATCCTAAAAGTTAGCTAAATAAATGTACTTTTGGTGATAATGGGCAAATTATGCACCCTCATATCAATCAATTTAATCATATAATATTAATCATAGAATCTAATCTTACAAAGACTGTGTAATTGTAAATATAATTTTATTAAGTACATCTATTTTAAAGGAATAGTAAGCTATACTTTGAAATTATCCTACAAAATGTGTCAAAACATAGGCCCACTTGGACAGTATTGTCATAGTGATTGTTATACTTATATGCACATTAATTTCCATGCTGGTAATTTTTGCACTTTCAGGATTTTAACTCGATTTGGTATTTACAAGGGTAAAATGGGTCAGGTTTCATCAATGTCTGTGATTGCTGACTGGCCTATAAGAAGTGATCACCATACACATGATTCCAATCCGTAGATTTTCATTAATTCACTATCATCCATTATTTGGACAATACCTTGCTTGCCTCTTCTATAGGGAACCCCTGAGTCCTCTTCACTGCTCTTAACCGAGCTCACCTTTGGATCTCTCTTTAAAGGGGAACATTATCACAATTTCAAAAGGGTTAAAAACAATAAAAATCAGATCCCAGTGGCTTGTTGTATTTTTTGAAATTTTTTTCAAAATTTTACCGGTCTCGGAATATCCCTAAATAAAGCTTTAAAGTGCCTTATTTTCGCTCTCTGCGAAGACACTGGCCATTTCCCGGTGACGTCACACAGTGCTGCCAATGTAAACAAACAATGAGAATACCACAGCAAGATATAGTGTCATTGGCTCGGATTCAAACTCGGATTTCAGCGACTTAAGCAATTCAACAGATTACGCATGTATTTAAACAGATGGTTGGAGTATGAAAATATTGAAGAAGAAACTGAAGCTATTGAGTGAATTGCTATTGACGCTATTCATAGCCATAGCATGGCCGAATAGCTGCGTTAGCATCGCCGGTTAAATGTGCGGACCAAACGATGAGGACTTTCGCATCTTATGACACTGGAGCAACTTAAATCCGTCGATTGGTAAGTGTTTTTTTCGCATTAAATGTGGGTGGGAGGAAACGTAATATAGTTGCAAATACATCTACAGGTTATCCATACATCTCTGTACCATGTCTGCTTTAGCACCGCCGGTAAATAGCATGTTAGCATCAATTAGCGTAGCATGTTAGCATCGATTAGCTGGCAGTCAACATCAACAAAACTCACCTTTGTGATTTCGTTGACTATCGTTGCAAATGCATCTCCAGGTTATCCATACATCTCTGTGCATTGTCTGCCTTAGCAACGCCGGTAAAATGTGGAGAAACTCCAGCACATTCAATGGGGGTCTGGCGGCAGACACTTTGGCATCTTCGGGCCAGTGGTGCAACTTGAATCCCTCCCTGTTAGTGTTGTTACACCCTCCGACAACACGCCGTCGAGGCATGATGTCTCCAAGGTTCCAAAAAATAGTCAAAAAAATGGAAAATAACAGAGCTGAGACCCGGTGTTTGTAATGTGTTGAAAATGAAAAGGGCGGGTGTTTTACCTCGGCGATGTCACATTCTGACGTCATCGCTTCCAGCGCGGTTAACAGAAAGGCGTTTAATTCGCCAAAATTCACCCATTTAGAGTTCGGAAATCGGTTAAAAAAATAGATGGTCTTTTTTCTGCACCATCAAGGTATATATTGACGCTTACATAGGTCTGGTGATAATGTTCCCCTTTGAGATCTAGGATTCTTTAGAAATAGCTTTTATCGTTACTAGGACATCCATCCATCCATTTTCTACTGCTTATTCCCTTTTGGGGTCGCGGGGGGCGCTGGCGCCTATCTCAGCTACAATCGGGCGGAAGGCGGGGTACACCCTGGACAAGTCGCCACCTCATCGCCAATTTTAGTGTTGCCAATCAACCTATCCCCAGGTGCATGTCTTTGGAGGTGGGAGGAAGCCGGAGTACCCGGAGGGAACCCACGCATTCACGGGGAGAACATGCAAACTCCACACAGAAAGATCCCGGGCCTGGATTTGAACCCAGGACTGCAGGACCTTCGTATTGTGAGGCAGACGCACTAACCCCTCTTCCACCGTGAAGCCCTAGGACATACTCTTCCTTTTTAGGGGAAGTTCTAAGAAAACATTTTGATTCTAAGAATTTTTTAATCTTTAGGAATACGGACCCAAGTTAATACCGCCATTATTTTACTTTGAAGCTTACTTAGCACTGAACAGGAAGCTACTGTGTGCACAAACAGTAGTTATGCTGCTGTTGTCGTTTCAAGCTGCTTAGCGATAATGCTGAAACTGACAGTACTACATAACATACACATAAATAGACAAAACATTTTCTAGAAATGTTGCCTTTGGCTCGCCTTGACAACAATGTTTTGATATCTGCTTGATGAGTCTGTGAATAAAGTAAGCACGATCAACTAAGCACATCTAGTTGTACTAGGACTGGGCGATACTGACCAAAACTGATGTCCCCATGTTCTTAGGCCCAATGGC